>NC_048304.1:95370069-95539941 GCF_013100865.1 Trachemys scripta elegans | reverse complement strand
AAAATGTTATGTTTTACCTATATGTATTCAAAATGTAACTTGTAATTGTGTATTTTTACATGTATCAAAAGTGTGTGTGTGTGTGTGTGTATGTGTATATATATATATATATACACACATACACACACACACACACACAGAGCAGAAGCAAAATGTTATGTTTTACCTATATGTATTCAAAATGTAACTTGTAATTGTGTATTTTTACATGTATCAAAAGCACAATGAGGAAAACAGCAGGGTCATCAGAATATTTTGTATGCTGAAACTGCTCTACTTCTGAGAAATGACTCTTCCACTAATTTGTTAAAATGATATTACTAAGTATTCTGACAATCATCTTCCTCTATTGCCTCATCAGCCCCTACCTCTTCGAATCCCTTCACTATCTTCAGCATATAGTAAAAGTTCCCCATCAACACTTTGTAGGCTCTATACATCTGTCCTCACCCCATGTCTGCCCATCTTCTCTTATTCTCTCATCTTATTTTTTGTGTTTTACCCAGTCCTGTTTCAATTGTTCTTTTTGTTTATGTCTTCTGCTTTCAGCTTTCCACCTTTATTTTATTTATAACAATGCCCCTTATGGTAGGAACAACATTCTCCTTCAAAGCATCTTTTACTTGCCTCTCAAAACTGGTCACAATTCAGATGTTGCCAAAACTCCTTTGACTTTTTAATCCTTCAACTAGGTTGTCTGAACAAAACTGAGTTCCTCGGAGCAATGACCTCGTTCATAATGTTTGTGAAGTGCACGATACAGCAATGTGACTCAAACAATAAATAGTTAGGCAAATATGGGTGTTTAAAACATTTCTTTATATGTTCTATTATGTTTAATATGTTATATGTCTACAGTTTAAAAAAATTCAACATGGGGAAATTAAATGAGATAGTAAAAGTAGTTAACCAATGCACTCTAACATATTGATAGAAAGCGTTCAGCAAGATACCATTGTAATCAACAAAAAAACCACACCAAAGTAATTAAGGTTAACAGACTGATGAACCTGCCAGAATTATTTGATAGTGCCGATAAGCAAACCTTCATGTGCCAACACATTGCTCAACTTTTCTAAGACAAAATACCAGGCAACAGATGTTAAAATAAACTGTCACTACACTACAAAAAGGAAACTGAAATTTAATTATGCAAACAAACATAAAAAACAGACAATTGTCTATATAATCCATGTTACAGTTACAAGATTCCTTCTCCAGCAAATTCTGTGTAGTAATGATGAAAAAACGACTCAGACAGGGATAATAATTGTTAATCCAGGCGATTACCTCAAGCAAAACTCAAGATTGTGTGTTATAAAAGGTCATTGTGACAACTAGAAAAATTTGTGAGGCTCATATTTCACCTGGCCATAAAAGTAGTCACTGGCACATATTTGTTTTTAGTTTAATAGGCCACTAGCAGGTTAAAATTCATGTTGAAGAAAGTAAATTTTTCTGACCTATGTTACAACACCTAGACTTTCAAAACTGAATTCTAAAAATCTAATTAACTTTTCACTACATATGCTCTTCTGCTCCCTGTTTCTGAATGAGAAGTTTAATATATGGCATTTTCTAGTAATTTTCACTTTTGGTACTCCTGCACTAGCACAATACTGCTTATGTCTGGGTTGCAAATACTACAGGAGAATGTATATTTATAAAAGACACTTCCCATTAGAATTACCGTAACTAAAACCACACAAATAGTGCCATTGGTTTTAGATTTTGTAAAATCTTATTTTTAGAGAACTTAAACACGGGTACCAGTTTGGATGCATCTACTAGTCACCTTTAGGAATAGGTGAAAGTTCGCTAATGTCAATTAACCTTTCATGTTGTTCAGAACATGGTGATGTAACAACTTCAGCAGGGAAAAGAATGTCTCAAGAGTTGCTTACTCTTTGATACTACAGAGACAGTGACAGCAGCTCAATAAAACCTGTTCCTCCTCCACTGAGGGTAGCCAATAAGAAATTAGCAAGTCTCCCTTTAAACAGAATGAAGCAGCAAAATGAAGTCTCAAGGCTCACTTTAATATCCCTATTTGAATGGCAGAAAATGCAAAGGAATGCATATTTCTTAGACTAGTAATATCCATTAAAGCTGATCAACTTTTTTACTTATTTCCTACATTTCTAACACAAAGTATCAATCTAAACATCATTCCTATTATTACCAGTAATATGTTAAAAACTTAGCAGTTTGTAACTTCTGAGAAAGTGTCTCTTTAAAGCAAAAGCATACATATCACTTAATATTGTAAAACAGAAGCATTCCAATTGACCTGAGACTGGAAATGATAACTGGCACAAAGGGGGATTCTTTTCATCTCATGCAGATACACGTGAGAGTGCCTACCCTAATTTACTCCAATTTAAAAAAGGTATTTAACACCAAGACAAGCCTCACTCAACATTAAAATTGCAGAACTTCTATTTCCCTCAGTTTCAATTGTAATTTATCCGCCTTGTCATCTTAGATACCAAACTGGTGAAGAACACTGCAGCTTTAAATATTTCAGAGCTATGTAGCTAGTAAATAGACTCCATTGCAATATGGCTCTGAAGGTCGTGTCCTATTGTCTCTTTTCTCTGCAAATATACTGAACTGCATAACATGTTTTAATTTACAAAATAATAAATACTGTCCTACAATTTCTAAATCATGTCAATTTGAATAGAGATCTCCTTATTAGAAAAAAAACAGATACGGCACTCCTTCTGTACACACCTACGCTGCTTCTAGATGTATCAAAAACCTACACCCTGGATGCAATACTGGATTACACATTTGATAAGTTTCCAACATTTGATTGCATACATTATGTGAATACAGTCCTTCTTAAACCACATCTCAACAATAAGTATTAACCTCTTTAATGGTGAAAAGTAATTAGCTGCATATCAGGTTCAGAAGCATCTTTGTTTAAAATTAGCCTTCTAGTTAGAAATCTGAAGCCAGCTATTATACATTAATAGCCCCATATTCCTCACCATTTAACATGTATAGTATTTGCAAAAATCCTATATTAAGTTAAATACACACATTGATCATCCACAGGAATGGAATATACAATCTATAGAAACTATGTTCCCTGAAAGCAACCAGATTTCTAATGTTAAAACCCCTTGCAGTAATTTAAAAAAGTGAAATTAGAAGAAAAATAGGGCTATTGTCCATATGCAAGATTTTGGATCTGAGTGTGCAATTTCTGAGAGCAGCCAGTACGATTTCAGAAGAGGTAAATACTCATGAGCTATGAGGAAGGTGAAAATGACATGTTACCTTCTAGATGAGATACTGGTGCAGAGTGCACCTTAAACAAAACATTGAGATATCTGTCACCAGTGCAAAAGGTGCATTAAGACATTACCTGAAAAGGCAACAGACTGTTGCCATTGTCGGTCCTGAAGGCATTGTCCTCCATCCAGGATTTGGGGGTTAAGGGTGGAGCCCGTGGGAACTTCGGAGGGGCAATGACATTGCTGGAGAAAGGTTTTTTGAGGGGTGAAATAGGATTGAGGGGGGAAGGCACCCCAACCCCCACTCCTACCCCAACCCCCACTCCTACTGCCCTTCGAGGGTCCCTGCCAGCTTGCAACCCACCCCAGGGGTTGGAAGGTGTACTCCAGGCTGCATTTTGGTGGTTATTCCAGCTGGAGGAGGAAGAGGAAGAGGCAGAGGAGGAAGACGGTTTGCTGGTCATAATGGGCTGATGGCTGTAAGCAGCATTTCTCTGGGCAAAAGGTGCCTGATTGGGACTCACAGGTGATCTCCTTTGCTGCTGCTGTTGGGCTTGCTGCTGCTGATGGTGGTGGTGCTGAGTCTGAGCTAGGCCGATCTGGGGAGAGAAAGTGCCACCAAACACCGGGTTGACATGGTGAGGGAAATTCTGGAAAAGCATTGTGCCATTGACTGGGGTAATCCCTTGGAAAAAACTATCATCCACTGTGTTTGTGGTCCCTGTAGACCAGGTGCTGCCGAAGGACGGAGACAAGGAGGTGCCGGGTGTTGGTTCCTGCTGAGGCTGGTGAAAACTCAAGCCAGGCAAGATGGGGGACTCCATCTGCATCTTCTCCTTGCTATTTTGGACAGAAGTTGCTGTGCCGATACTAGTCACTGGACTGCTGTCCTCCGGTTTAGACGTCTCTGATGAGATGGGTGTAGAAGGGGTTTCTGCTGCGTTTGGATCTTGCTGCTGCTGCTGCCGCTGCTGCTGGGGCTGGGCTTTGCTTTTGTCCATCAGTAAATCATCCTGCATGGTTTGTGCAGCTGAAACAGTGGTGGAGGGTGAGGGGGGAAACAAAGACAGGTTATTATTCTCATTCATACCACTAGCCGCACTGCTTTGGTATTTTGCTTGCTAAAATCCCGTGCCATTGCTAGTTGCAAGGCAAATCCGTAATTCCCCCTCCTCCCCCATTTAGGAGTGCAATGTTTAATCAGTGTGATCGTGCTAGCTTGCCTTCAAATATAATTTAAGAGGCTTCACCCTTTCTGATGCCTTGATTCCTTTCAATCTAAATGAGAGATGTGCTTATAGGGCAGAGATATACAGCAATTTCGCCACGTCTCTTTTCTCTTACACCGGAACTCAGAGCTCTCACCCTGCAATGAGAAACTGATTCTGGTTCCTGTTTTTCCAAGCACCCTCCTCCTCCTCCCCAGTTATTTGCATACGTCAATAAATACTGCTGCGTCCTTCAGCAAGGTTAAAAAGACACCAGCCTTTACTCTCCTCCACCCCCTTCCATACGAGGAGACCTTTAAAGGAGCAGGATGCCCATTTCCCTTAATTAACAAACAGGTTTTCAATTATTCCATTTAACACCACAGAACATGCCCAGAATCTTGAGCTGATAATGGAAGACGTTCTTAGCTGCACATCATTTACTGGCCTTTCCTTTCCTGACAGTTTACTGTTTGGCCAGATGCATAAGCATCAACTCTGATTGAAAAACAAAACAAGGTTGTATTTGCCTCTGATGACCTTAAGATTTTTCACTTCAGGGTTATTCTCTATAAAACCGGGTTTTTGCATCCTAGGACAGTCCCTTCCTTGTGTATATCGGATATACTCACTACAGACAGGACTATATATGTGAAATCTACAGAATAGAATACTTTCAAGATCTCAGGCCAAAATTATAAGCAGAGCTTGGAGTTAGTATTTTAAATACTAAAGTCTCTGTTCCTTTCAACACAACATTTAAAAAGTGGGACGAATCAAAACATTTAATTTATACATTTATACACGCACACATTTTAAAAACCACCTTTAAAGATGCAATGTACAAGTCAATCACTAAATATAAACAAGTTAAAACGTTATGAAATTAAATTTATGTAGTGTGAGCAAGTCCTATACCTATTAGAAAGGTACTTCTTATAAAATACATCAGGTCAAGTAATACAAATTGTTAACCTTATTTTAAAACTCAGTACCAGAGTAAGGTATATGCATTCGCTACTCCTCGACCTCTGCAAGAAACTATCAGAGCAACCACCCCCAAATTTCGCAGACGTATTTACAATTAAAGAGGCCACACACAAAAAAAGTTCGTGACGATATTTTAAATAAGTCTATTAATTTATGACTAATTTTAATCAAGTAGCCATGTCAATAAAAGTAGGCATTTCTGAATACCTAAGCACATTTTTAATTGTTCTAACCATATGGCGTTTGTATTTCTAAAAAGCACTTGACTTTTAGATTGCTATTTAATTGCAGCAAAATAACGTGATGTCAAATTAAACAGCTGGTTAGGAAGGGTGTCAAGGAGCGTGAAGACAACGTTTAATTTCTTATATTAGCCATTTTTATATGATCCATGGCTTTCATTTAAGATTGCACTTTACAAAGATTATTTAAATATTAGCTGTTGCCATCTAGTTCAAACTCTATATTTTATTCACACAATATATACATACACACGCTTTTGCTTTAGAGATAATTGACAGGACAGGTTCTGCTACCAGCTACGTTACGTTTTCTGTTTATTTTATTCTCTATTTAAATAAGTAAGTCCAACAATTATGACTTTAACAGTCCATATAGTGAGACAGCATTAAGCCAAATTCCTAGGAAGAAAGGAGTAAACTATTGCATCTGTATCACGCAGCTCTGCTGCTGCTGCGGGGGGGAAGTGGGGGGAGAGAGAGAGAGGTGCAGGAAACCTTTCGAGGCAGTTTAAAGCCGTACTGCAGCAAGCCACAATATCCCAGGCTTCGTGTAGCTTTCCATTAGCTGAATTTCTATCAAAATCACCGTAACTGTTAGAACTAAACAAAACTGCTGGGGATTCCATAGGATAAAGGGGAAAAAAAGATAACACCTATAATCCTTCCTTGCTTTTTGATGCACCCATTTAGAAAGTTATGTTCTACAAAAAACAATTGAAAGGTTAAAATCCTGCCTTCAATAAAGTGTACTTGATTCACTAACTCACCAAGTAATCGTACAGTGGCCACCCCAGCAGTTGTTTCGATACATATCTTGCCTTAGTTATTTGTATATTAACTTTATCCTGAGGATAGTAATCCACATCCGTTTTCCATTACTCCTTAAAGGTAAAATTTCAGCACAAATTCAACCCTCTTGTCAAGGTCAAGACCTACCTTTAATGAGTGAAGCCAGTCTGAATGGAGAAACACTGGATAATAAATGACTTTGAAAGACGGGCCAACCAATGTCTAATATTGGGCTAATATGCGGTGCCTCTTGATTATTGCTGGTATAAGTATTTGTGCAAATTTACAGTCCAGTACAGGAAATCTATATCCCCATAACAATACCAGCTCCGTTCGTATGCAGTAACCCAAGCAGTCAACGCAGAAATTCCTTAGGAACAGTTACCTTTGAGTGTTCTGTATTTAAAGATCAATACAATGACAGTATTTATTTTCTTCTTTCGGGTTTGCTATATAACAAATAGGCGACCGCTCTGGCAAGAGCACTTTGACAACTGCAAGCTTATGGCGCATGCTCACCCACGGAACTATGGGGATTGAAGTCTTTTCCACATACGGCTATTGACTTCTGCATGTTGGGAGAACTACAGTACTGAAAGGAGGCGAGATCAAATACATCCATTCTCCAGGGGGAAGTCGTTGCAACCCGGATTACATTTAAAATTAATGCAGTCCAAAATCATTAGCTTTCAGAAGAAAAACTGGTGGGATACATTGATCTGGAAATCGAAATTACAATAAGCCTCCAGCAGTCTGACAGATGTATAAATCAAGATAAAACAGATCAAATATAGCTACCCAAAATAATAAATGAAATGTTAGTCACTAGCTAATTAATTAAACTATTCTAGTGCAAAATCACAACCTGACTTCCTCTATGAAGAGATAAGACACTACTTTTTAATATTAGTTACAATGTTTCTTAGCTGAAATAAATGTTTTATATTGCAGTCACAATATTCTTGATAAAATAAAGTTATACCCAGATGATGTAAAACTAAACAGGTTTTATGTGAGATTTTAAAAGTAAATTAAGATCAATATCTATATATTATGGTTACTGGTGCTATATAAATGCCCAAGGTAGATTCCCATACGAGAATGTCATCAACATTGAGTTTATGTTACTAAACAGAATATCCTATCAATGCAAGCTACAAAAAAGAGGGTAAACAAGCAGTTAAGTAATTTAACACTCCATCTGCACATCAGTCAGCAGTTCCTCCTCCACTACCTCCCTTCTACCATCCACATCTCTCCAGCTCATCTTCAGAGATCAATATGCATCCTCAAACCATATTCATTGGTAATATGTTCCGGTGTTTCGATTATTAATATAACACTGTTGTGACTTTCATAAATTACATTCTGTGTAGTTCTGTATGTTGTATTCCCGTATAATTGAGATAATGTGTCAGATTGGAAATGTTGGCTACAATAGATTTTCCTAAAGTGTCAGGAAACGTTATATTAATATGTGATCAATGTTATTAGTTTTCATTACAAAATTTAAATCTGCATTGTGTGAACATTGGTGCGTGTGGCTGCACACTGGTTGTTCAACAGAGGCTGGAAATATATGAGCAATCGCTGGAAGAGAGACAGTTAAAGCTAAGAAGGAGAAAGGAGTGGAATTGTAGCTGAGGTGTCAAGTGACTTAACTGCTTATTTCTTTGCTTTTTACAGTTTGAGTTGGTGGGCTATGCAGTCTAGGAACTGTAAGTCAAAGCTGTAATGACCAGATTCTCAGCATCCATTCCTAGACTCTTTGCTGCCACTCTGATTGCACAAATGGGCCAGGAAGCTACTTTAGTGGGGCATCTGAGGATCCTTTTGAATAGGGAATGTGACTAGCATAGAACTGGTTATACTGACTCTATGCAACTCCACCATCAAATGGGCAGAGTGCCAGAGCAGAAAAGGATATAGCCAGACCAGTGTTACTGCCTCTAGGGGACAGTTCCAACACAACTCAAGCAAGAGCAAACTCTAGAGTGGTTTAACTTGCACTGGGAGCTAAAATGGCTCTCTGCAACCTTGAGGACAGATGGAGCAGAGCCCTGATACACCTGACTGGGCCAAAACTTTTTTTGTGTTAATTTCCAAGCTTTTAAAATAATTATATACACTGCTCCTATTCCCACAGATAGCAATCAGGATTTATCTGTATTATCCCTTGTATGTCCCTGAATATCGGCAACAACCGCAATACATTATCTACCAATACACTATCTCCTCCTTATCCAATAGTCTTTCTTCTCCATCAGACATCTGGAGAGCTGCACTCCTCTCATATCTTCTGATGGCCCAATCAGCCCCTGTCATCCCATCCACTTCCTGCACCCCACCAAATCCTCATGAAAATAAAAGTTCAGAAGTGTGAAGTTCACTACATTTTGGACTCTATTCAGGTGAAAGCCACCACACTGCAGCTTGTAGCTCATGGAAATGTTCCTAAATTGAAATAACTGATGTAATCGTCTCTAGGTAGCCATGGAATGCTGTCTTAGATATTTTGTAAGGATTCCCATTCAAAGTCTGATGTCAGGCAGCCCAGTCAACATATGTATGACCTGAAAGTGAAAGTTCCATTTTGAAGGGGCAGCAGCCTAAACCCATTCAGGTCTCCATAATGACAGCTTCACTCTGCAGGTCAGCCAAGAAGATGGAGGAGGAGGGTCCAGGCAACCTGAATATTATCTATGTCCCCTTCCCATATACAGTAATCAGGAAAAGTGGGGAAAGCCCACCATAAGAAGACGACAGAATTTGGGTGCCGAAGGTCCTTCTCCTAATAACAGGATTGTTAGGGTGAAAAAATAAACAACTGGACCTAATTTTGCAATATTTTATTATGAGAAAAGTGCCTTCTTGATCTCAGTCAGTTTATACCTTGTATTTAATGCAATTTATTCCCACATTTGTAATTTGATCCTAGCTATGTAACTACAGATACTGTTCTTATTTATATACAAAGGCATTTTAGCTTACTAAAGCTAGTAGAAATATAATAATATATTATGGGGCACTGAGTTTCATTGAATAGAAAAACCTAAATTAAAAATAAACTTTAAATGAAACTGGTGCCATATGTCTTAATTATGGGACAAAGTATGTATGAATGACTGAATGACCTCCTCTGTCAGGTGTTATTTTAAATATTACTTATGCTGAATTATCTCTCCTTTGTGAATATTAAATGTTAACTGCTTTCATATTTCCCAGTTACTTAGCTGTGTTAGATCTCTCAAATTTCTTGATTCTTCCTACTCTTGAGTAAACAAAATGATTCCACTAGAAAATGGTCACTTTGCTATTCAGCCCCTCTACTGGGTCCTTATTAGAAGTTATACTGGTCACTATTCATTACTGATCCCTAGATATTCTTTTATTATCTAACAGAGGTACTTTATCAAAATGTCTTTTTAAAGTCAAAATAAGTTTGTTACCAAGTGATTTAATTTTCTACTATCTGTATTGTCTTAGTGTACACTGTCAACTTAAAAACCATAAGGCCTAATTTGGGGCTCGGTCAGTGCTGCCCTCTCTCCTCCCCTCCCCCCGCCCTTTTTTTTTATTATTATTAAAGATTCTCATCAATTTTTTATTTTTGCCTTCCAATTTGAAATTTTGCCCTTAGCCAAAATGGCTGCCATCTTCAATTACTGTCTGTAGAACAGAAGCCACGGGCTATCCTCAGTAACATGGCAGTCATCTCTCCTACTTCTGTAGGGGACAGTGAGTCTGCTCCCAGAAAAGATGGACACAGTTTCCTGCTATTTCCAATTGGGCTGAAGCATGGCTGCCCTCAGGGAAGAAGATGGGCCTCCAGTCACCAACTGAGGGCTGAACAGGGGACACAATGTGGAGGTGCAGTGAATGGGGCTTTGGCAGCAGCAGGGAAAAGGACTGTGCTAAGAAACAGGATGGGAAACTGAGTAGTCAGAGGAATGTGAGGGGATCCGGAAGCAAACTGAGGAGGTTTGTAGTGGAATATGGCATGGCAGAGAGGGAAAATGCAACGAGTAGGAGACAGTGAGAGGAGAGGAAGGGAAATGCATGTGTGTGGGGGGACTCCCGTACATGGAGACAGGCAGAGGCAGGGCAGGAATAACCTTTTGCGGGCCTGGCACCAAACATATTTGTGGGCCCCCAGGGGAGCAATGGAGCATGGCATGAGGGGGTCGGTCCCCAGAGCAAGGAAGCAGAGACTGCCAGGAGATGCACTGGGGTCCAGCTAGGGGGCAGAGAAGCCAGCGGTGGGGCCAGGTGGAGAGGAGCCCTTGGCTGGCCGGCAGACAGGCTGAGAGGAGCAAGTGGTGGTGGCGGGAGGGAGGGAGCCAGTGGGGTCTCAGGGCACAATGCAAGCAGAGCAGGCCAGGGCCCCTTCTGAGCATGGGCCCAGCTCCATGGCACCACTGGCACCATTGTAAACCTGGTACTGGGCGGTGGAGTATGGAGGAAACATGTGAGTGTGGGTAGCTGCCTTGTTAGGGAGGGAGATAGAGGAGGTTACAATAAAAGCTCCCCATGTCAGGGAAAGGAGAAGGCAAGTTCCTATTTTGCAGTGAACATGGAAACTGCATTTTTGTATGTATTTGAGATTGAAGATGGATCCAGGCTGATCAGACACAAATTGGGGATGGGAGCTTCCTCATAAAAGAATGGTGGTGATGGTGAAATTGGACAACAGGCAAAATCCACAATTTTTAAATATTATATTTTGGGTTCTGCCTCATGATTTTTGAATACTTGGGTTTTGCAATGCAGTGATGTACACACTGCCAAGTGTTGTGCATCTCAGAATGCAGGCTTTAGGCAGCCATGTCACATCTGCCCACATCTCAAGTGACAGAACAAGGTAGAACCCTTCCTCAAAGACTATCCTTCAGCCGAGACTGGAATCAGGTGATCATGGGTTCTGGTTTCACCTTTTCTCCTGAGTGCTGTTCACAAGCCTTACTACGATGACCTCATCTCTACCCTAAAAGCTAGGCAACTAATATTTCCCTAATTTTTCAAATAAGGTAATTGAGAAGTTGCACAAATCAATTCAAGACTGAGCTGTGAACAGAACCCAGGTCACAAGTCTTGTTCTGCTGCCTTTCAGAAGGAATGCATCAAATCTATGTGCTTGACTAACTGGTCTGTAACCACTGCTCTAACCACTAGACCACATACAGATCATGAGGAGAACCCAGGAATTCTGATACCAGCATTCCTCTCCAGTCTCACAAATATTTGTTCAAGAATGAGGCTTGCTGTCAATTAGTTTAAGATGTAACATTTGAATTACTAGGGCACTGAATGCTCTCTAAGGACATTGCTAAGGAACTACCGTCTTACCTGTAGGTCACCATTTTTAATTTAGCCCCGCTCTGCTCCCTATTAAAAGTTGTTCCCATGTAACTGATATTTTGGTGATCCCCTAAAGTTTTTTTTTTTTTTTTTTTTTTTTTTTTGCTAAAAGCTTGTTTTCACTAAATCTGAATTTTGGACCAAATTTGAGTGGTCATTGTTCCTTCCATTGTTCCTCTTTCAAATAAAACTTAAGGGGTTTACAAGGCATGATTTACTCCTATTGAAGTTCTGCTGTGTCATCATGTTTTGTATCGATATTATACGGACTTCATTATTGATGTGTTAACAGTGTCATCATTAAGGTTTACACTGAGCTTTTTCAAGTGGCGTTTTAATTATTGTATAGGTATGACAAGTAAATTTGTTCATTATTTTAGGAGTTAAAAATTATTCCTTTCTGAAATGTAAATAAATAAATAAATCAATGTTTTGGACTCCTTATTCATGGCAATAAAATGTCAAGCATGGATAGTTTTTTTTCCCCCCAATAAAAAGTTATGAGAATTATCTGTCGAAATGGCTTTTGTTAATGTTAGAAAAGGCAAAAGAGAAAATATTTATGAAAACAATTGGGAGGCAGCCCATATAGACTCTCAACTCTGGAAAGCTCTGCAGAGTATGAAGTAATCTTTACCTTATTCAGCTCCTTGACATTTTGAATATATTCAAGGAAACCTGCTTTGAATTGAGCCAATTAAGTGTTTAAAATATTAAACACATAAAATGCTCCACGGATTTAGACTCCAATTCTGCAAATGCATCTGCCAAGGCAGACACTTGTTCCCATTCAGAGATCCACTGAAGTGAATGACCTCTGTGCAAGTGCAGAAGTCCAAAACATGTGGATATATTTGCAAGATCAGGGGCTATGCTATGAGCAGTTTTCCTTGTATGTCCTCCCAAACTAGGCTGAGATCTAAGAGAGTTTACCTAGCCTCTGCCCATTTATTGAAGCAGAAGATTGGAAAAATTCATGTCAGATGCTTGGTAAGAGCTTTAGATAAATATATTCATATGGTGCATAGTTTTTTTTACATGAACCCGTAGGAGCCTGATATTGCAGAAAATAATTTAAGAACTTTCAAGACTGCTAATGTTTTCTTCTAATAAAAAGCAAGGACAGTCTCCCATTAAAATGTGTTAACTTTAAGTTCAGATTGCGAACAGAATATAAAACTCTTATGAAAAACACAACTACAACTTTACCATTAAATAAATAAGTATTAAAAGAGATTAGTAAAGACAATTTATCTAAATATTCTGTTCTTACTGTTCACACATACCATTCACTGAAATACTGACGTGTGCAAGTTCCTTCCAACAACCTTAACTCTGACACACAAAATATGTTTGCAGACTTTCAATATAACACATCACAAATTAAATTTTACATATTCAAATATATATACAAAGAGAGAGAGAGGTGGTATGTATATTGAATGGCATATAATATAGAAAGCTTGTGAGGCAGATGTTGCTATTTTTCAAAGAGGTAAAAAAGGAAAGGGAAAACTGACACTAGAAAGTTGTATTGCCTTAACTATAACAGGACAGGTTTCAGAGTGGTAGCCGTGTTAGTCTGTATCAGCAAAAACAACGAGGAGTAATTGTGGCACCTTAGAGTCTAACAAATTTATTTGGGCATAAGCTTTCGTGGGCTAAAACCCACTTCATCAGATGCATGGAGTGGAAAATACAGTGGGCAGGTATAAATACACAGTACATGAAAAGGAGTTGCCTTACCAAGGGGTGAGGGGTGGTCAGTGCTAACGAGACAATTCAGTTAAGATGGAAGTGGGCTATTCTCAACAGTAGAATACCAAGGGAGGAAAAAATCATTTTTGTAGTGGTAATGAGGCCAATGTAATCAGAGTGGTCCATTTCAAACAGTTGACAAGAAGGTGTGAGTAACAGTAGGGGGAAATTAGTTTTTGTAGTGACCCATCCACTCCCAGTCTTTCTTCAGGCTTAATTTGATGGTGTCCAGTTTGCAAATTAATTCCAGTTCTGCAGTTTCTCATTGAAGTCTGTTTTTGAAGTTTTTTTGTTGAAGAATTTAAACTTTTAAGTCTGTTATTGAGTGTTCAGGGAGATTAAAGTGTTCTCTGACTGGCTTTTGAATGTTATAATTCTTGATGTCTCTAAATTGCCACAAGTACTCCTCGTTGTTATAACAGGACAGTTCACATGGTATAATCCCCCTAGTGTGGATGAAGTTATATTGGTATAAAAGTGCTTTATACCAGTATAGCTATTCCCATACAGGAAGGTGAATAGCTATATCAGTATAAGGTACCTTTACACCAGTGTAACTACATACACATTAAAAGCAACAAAGAGTCCTGTGGCACCTTATAGACTAACAGGCATATTGTAGCATAAGCTTTCGTGGGTGAATACCCACTTCGTCGGAAGCATCCTCGAAAGCTTATGCTCCAATATGTCTGTTAGGCTTGGGCTACACTACCCCCCCCCCAATTCGAACTAAGGTACGCAACTTCAGCTACGTGAATAACGTAGCTGAAGTCGAAGTACCTTAGTTCGAACTTACCTTGGTCCACACGCGGCAGGCAGGCTCCCCCGTCGACTCCGCGGTACTCCTCTCGCCGAGCTGGAGTACCGCAGTCGACGGCAAGCACTTCCGGGTTCGACTTATCGCGTCCAGACTAGACGCGATAAGTCGAACCCAGAACTTCGATTTCCAGCCGTCGAACTAGCTGGTAAGTGTAGCCAAGGCCTTAGTCTATAAGGTGCCACAGGACTCTTTGTCGCGTTTTACAGATTCAGACTAACACGGCTACCCCTCTGATACATTACATATACATTGGGGCTTGTACCACTTAAAAAAAAAATCACATCCCTAAAATAATGGTTCCTTCATAGTCCTTATAATCTATGAATACCTTTCTCTTTGATAAAGCTTTTCCACCATAGCCAGAATGAAATTTACAACAATTACCACCAGACAAAAATGAACAAACAAAACCCACATCATTATCCCATCAGAATTTCCTATATCCAGGAAGGGAAAAGAGTCAAAGACTCCACAAAGTCCACTAGGACCTTTGCTATGCCATTCAATCTCTACAGTGATAAGTGCTAGTACAAAATCATAACAGAGAGAACTTTTTGGTAAGTGAAATTTTGTTTATTTATCCTCTTGTTTTTTCATACTTCTGTAACAGATATCCAATATGTGTAAGCTTGGGAGAAAGTGATAAGACAACTGTTCTGAACTCGTCTATAAATATTGCTAGCTATTTTATATTCCATAGTGAATTTACTGGAAGAAAAGATGTAACCTAAAATTCAGTAGGGTGCGTACAAAACCTTCAGATAAAAGCGGGCCTCAGGCTTAGAGAAATTTATTTAAGGTGTTTGTTGACAAGTATAAACAGACCGTAGTACAGACAGTTGGTGGTAACCCAAAGATCTCCTTTTTACATAAAATAAATGTGTTTAGTTTGGGAACACCAAAGAATCAGCTTGTAGACCGTTTTCAAAAAGCCCTGTTCTGTGCATTGTGAAGTGATCAATGGGGACAGAAGCTAGTTACATTAATGTGTGGGCCTTGCAAAATTGTTTTCAGACTTACCCTACTAGGCTACATTTATGGACTAGATTAACAAGGCAGTGGAGGATAGGACTGATGTGGAAGCACTTTTCATGTCAATAAAATATTACTGAAATGACATACATTAACAGAGCTGTGCGGGAAAACTTGGCCCCTGAGCCTGTAAACATTTAAATACATGTGTAACTTTATTAGTGAAACATGTCCACTGAAGTTAAAGGGACTACTCACATGAGTAAAGTTATACAAGTATTTTAAATGTTTGCCGTATCATAGCCTTAAACAATATCTATACACACTACAGCTAGCACTTTAACATTTTAAAATTAATTTAAATTAATTTTAGGAAGTGTTATTACCACAGAACTAGAAATTAAAATAAACAATTAATATTAGTGAGGTAATACAACTGATAGTGTGTTGGCCTTTGACCTGTACCCTAGCATCCTTAGCTAAATTTGTAGGAGACAAAGCTTTGCAATTATTTTATATAAAGAAGCCCACAATATCTTTATCTCTAATTTATGTATTAGTTAAACTTTAGGCTTACTAAAACGGTTATGTTCTTAGAGTTTGTGCTAAGCATAATAAAAGATTAAATAAAATTCACTGTCCCTCCTCCTCCCCCCAGTCCCAGCTGTGCGGTGTCCAATTCCTACCAAGAAGTTGCCATTTTGCTGCAATCTCCCAGAAGTGCCTGCACTGTGGTGTAGTTGTATGTTTACAGTTTGAAAAATGCTTTGGTAAAATATTAAGACACTAAACCCTATTACTGTATATTATAGCCACAAAATAACAAGACAATCATGTAGACCAGGTACCAGTCACTGTTGGTCATTCCTTGTCTAACAAGTTGCAGGGATGCTCTCTATAGGTATTCTAAGGATGAGCACACCTCAAACTGCTCTTTATTAATTACCTCTGACAAACATCATGGAAAGTATGGCATCAACCCTTCCTTGGCCAAAGTAGAGTGATCAGATAGCAAGTGTGAAAAATCGGGCTACTTTCTTTTTCGGGGGATAGGGTAATAGGTTGCCTATATAAGACAAACCCCTTAACATTGGGATGTCTGGTCACCCTAGGCCAAAGTGACACAATGTAGGATCTTCGTACATCGGTACAGAAGTGAGAGTTGAGAGTGAAGGACAGTAAGGAAGGAAGAATGGAAAGATTTTGTAGATGTAGAGATGGCATCACAGCCCCATCTAGAGAAATACGGACATTACATTACATTACGCTAGGATGACTTTTTAGAAAGGAGTTATTTTTTCTCCATGAGAAAGTATACCTACAAGCTAAAACAAGAAAATTCACACTATTCCCAGATTCCTTCTCGGCATCTCCCTTGTGCCTCGTATAACTAGGGGAGGAGAGTTTTGCTGCATAATCCCCACTTTAGTTATTTACTTAAGGATACCCTTAATGACGACTTTTAAGTGCAAGGCTTTAATGAAGTACAAGAGGACATTAACAAAGGGTGCGTGTGTTTATTGGTTATTGGCAATAAACCCCCATACGGAAACAAATATTTGGTAATTTCACTTGAATCATGTCAATCACCACCCGCCTCAGCAGCCTGTTAAGCTAAAAGTCAGGTACTCAGCACGAATCCCTTTCTCGCTTACTCATGATTTACCAGAGACCCCTTTCTTCTGAAAGGGGGAATCTCGCGGGGGGCAAAAGCCGCTTTGGAGGACAAGACACTAAGGAGCAGCACCTGTTTATGTCACACTGGGGGCGCAGAGGACGCTCCTGTGTCCTGGGGAAGGGGAGACAGGGCGGGGCTGCAGGTTTACAATGAAGTACGTGGGGGAGACTATAATCTACTCCCCCCAGTACCCCTACGCTGCCCCGGAGCGTGACACGCGTCCACGAGGGGATTGGGACAGAACAGCCACTTTACCAGGAGAGGAGAGAGTGAAAGGGCTCTTCCCCCCCTCCCCCGGCCCTCAGGGAAGGGAGGCGCTAGCAAGAGAGCGGCCCCGCGGGGAAGGAGAGGGGACAGGGTGCTGACCTTTCCCGCAGCAAGTGCGGCCATCCCGCCACGTCCCCCTCCGAAGGCAGCGCCCACCTGCCCCGCACTCGACACCGGGGAACGGTAGCAGCAGCCGCGGCGCGCGCCCCGGGGGCCTTTAAATCCCCTCAGTAGCGGCAGGCGCGGGGACTACATCTCCCATGGTGCGCCGGTCGCCCTCTTTGCCCAGCGCTCTGACGCGCGCGGGAGGGGGCGGCCTGGCTCTTACCTCACAGAGGTGCCGCCCCCCTTTCCGCTCACTCAGTCCGCGCAGCGTATGGAGCCTGCGGCCCGGATCTCACCCAGGGCCTGTCTCGCCTTAACGGCCTATCCTGCGCCCTGCCTGCTGCGGGAGGGCCTGCCGGAGCTGCGCAAGGGGGGGAGGTCCCCGCATCTCCTGCGCTAGTGTCAGGCCTCGGGCCCTGTATTAGGCCGACTCCTCCTGATACCGCTGCTGCAGCGGGGCCTCCGGGGTCCCCGCACCCGGAGAATATGTCGGACCAGACGGGCTTGGCGCTGCAGCAGGCCATGGACAGGTACGGGGGAGAGAGGGTGCGTGGGTGGTGGTGGTAAGATAGAGACCTACATGGATACAGGGAGAGAGGGGGGCGTGTGTGGGAGCGGGTGCGTCCATGCCTGGGGTGGTGTGGCGACATAGAGGGAGTGGGGGAGTGTGCGGGTGGTGGGGGTAACTACACAGCTATAGGGGAACGGGGGGGAGCTCTTGTATGTCGCCGCTGTTTGATTGTTTCACCTGTGTGTGTACCAGGCGCTTCAGGGAGACTGCATCTAGGTGATATCAGATAATGTATCAGGAGCTTTATGGAAAGTAAAGTTGTGGGATTACTTGTTTTTGTATAGTGTTTATTCTAATTCCATGAGGGTGGCATGAGAGAATTGTGGGAAAGACTATGGAAAGAAGTGGAGGAACGTTTGCCTTTGGTTAAGGCACCGTATTGGGATTCAAGATACTTCCTGGCTATGCCACAGACTTCCTTTCTCACCTTGAATAAATCACTTACAGGCTATGTCTACACTACAGACATTACAGCGGCACAACTGTACCCCTGTAAGGTCTCCCATGTAGCTGCTCTATGTGGATGGGGGAGAGTTCTCCTGTTGGCATAATTAAATCACCCCCTAGGAGTGGTGGTATGTCTCCTGCCTACAAAGTGTTGTCCACACTGGTGCTTCTGTCAGTGAAACTTTTTTTTTTTTTTTTTTTAATGGAGATATCCTATCTCCTAGAATTGGAAGGGACCTTGAAAGGTAATTGAGTCCAGCCCCCTGCCTTCACTAGCAGGACCAAGTACTGATTTTGCCCCAAATCCCTAAGTGGCCACCTCAAGGATTGAACTCACAACCCTGGGTTTAGCAGGCCAATGCTCAAACCACTGAGCTATCCCTCTCCCCAGGGAGTATTTTTTTCACACCCCTGACTGACAAAAGTGCTAGTGTACACATGTATCCGTAGACCTCAGTACCTTATCTATAAAATATTGGTGATAGCACTTTCCTATCTTACAGGGATGTTGTAAGGAGACGTTAATCAGTAACTGCGAGTTGCTTAGGTACTAAGCTGATGGTGGGACATGTGTGTCAAGAAAGACTTGGGAAGGGATGTAAAAGCAAAGGAGGATTACTTGTGACGGTTATAGAGGACACTGTAGGCATAGAAGGCCTCATGGAAGAAAGTTTGGATATGCAGGTAGGAGAAGGCTGCAGAAGAGGAATACATGACCTGCAAAAGAAAGCAAATGGGTTTGTGCATTTGTTGTTGCTTTATGATGTTAGCTGATGCATAAGAATGGCAACACTGGGTCAGATCAATGGTCCATCCAGTCCAGTATCCTGTCTTCTGATGCTTCAGATGACAACAACAGAACAGGGCACTTTTTTGAGTGATCCACCCCCTGTTATCCAATCCTCACAGGCAGAGGTTTAGGGACACTGAGAGCATGATGCTGTGTGTCTAACCATTCTGGCTAATAGCTAAGTTCTTGGTGGGTAAGTCCACCAATATCTAATTCTTTTTTGAACTCAGTTGTACTTTTGGCCTTCACAACATCCCCTGGCAATAAGGTCCACAGGTTTACTATAAGTTGTGTGAAGAAGTATTTCCTTATGTTTGTTTTAAACCTACTGCCTATTAATTTCATTGGTGACCCTAGTTATTGTGTTATGTGATGGGGTAAATAACACTTCCTTAATTATTTTCTCCATGCCATTTATGGTGGAGAACCTGTCAGGCCTTCATTAGAAGGAAGCAAATAGGGCACAAACCCAATGTATTTCTCCTTTACAGGTCACCTTTAAGAAAAGTGGAATTAGTGAAATGTAGGCTGCCATCAGAAGAGTGATGGACACTAAATTATGTGAGGAAGGGGCAGAGCTGTGTGCAACATTTAAGGTGAGAATGAGGAGTTTTTGTAGGAGGAGGAGGGTGATGTAGTGGGAAAGAGAAAAGCAGATAAATTTGGTGTCTGCATTTTGGATAGGATGGAAGAGTGCAAAGTTAGTCAGGCCAGCCAGAGAGAAAAAGGTTATAATCTAGGCAGGGGATTGTCAAGGAGGTTGCAGTAATGTAGGCAAGAGATTACCAATGGTTTTGGAAGCAGGAATGGAAAGAAAGAGTTGGATTTTGGAGCTACTGAGAGGAAGCAGTGTCAAGGTGAACAACAACATGGATATGAGAAGTAAAGGATAGATGAGACAAGGAAGAAAACAAAGGTGTGGAGAGGATGGTAGAATTACTGTGACTGAGAAAGGAAGAACATTGTGGAAAAACAGGATCTGGGAGAACATTGCAAATCCAAAACAGAACAGGTTCTCAAACAATGGAATGCGTCCACCTGTACTTCAGTATCTTCTAAATTCTATTCTAGATTTCCCTCTTTGTAATGCTAGTATTTTTAATCTTGCTTCTGATAAAATTGGTACTTTACTGTTGTACATGAGACCTAAAACACATTTTGGAGACTCATTGCAGCCCCACATACAGATGTAATATCACATCACAACTGTAAAAAGAAGAACAGGAGTACTTGTGGTACCTTAGAGACTAACAAATTCTAAGGTGCCACAAGTACTCCTGTTCTTCTTTTTGCGGATACAGACTAACACGGCTGCTACTCTAAAACATCACAACTGTGTAGCTTGTTCCAGTGAACAACTCTTTTAAGGTGGTAACAACCTGAGTTGCTTTACACTCAGCCTCCTGATCTCCACCATGGGCTAGTGTGTTAATGGGAGGTAATGGGTGGAAGCTGGTACAATTGAGGTCTTAGACTGGTAAATTGGTACAGTAACCTTTAAATGGGGGGGGGGCGGGAACCAAACAAACACTGGGGTTGTGGTGTATTTTGCTGCTGCTTTATGAATTTGGAAGGCACAAATGTTTTTTCTAAGTAAAAACTATTTTTGGCTTGTTTTTTTCAGGTTTTGTGTATCATGGAAGACTCTTTAGGGCCTTGCCTACACTAGAAAAATTACCCATTGGCAAGTATCAGTAACAAACATGTTCAGCAATGTTTCAGAACCCAGGTCTGCATTTGCAGTTAAACCATGTTCAGCACCAGTTCAACTGCATCCATTGTCAGCAATAGGTAATTTTCCTAGAGTAGACCAGGCTTGTGGCAGATGTAAAACTAATTTAAGTTAAAGGTCACAAGAGACTTAAAGATGAACAGTTGAAGGGGAAGAGATTTTTAATCTGACCATGATATTGGTTAGTTCCTATGCCTTATGAACACTTTGGTGAACGAGGATGTCTTTGTTAAAGATTTTACATGCAACCTGTTTACTCGAGATGTGTGAGCTCACCATACGCATCACTGATAATATCCTTCCCAAAGAACTCCTTCAGCAAAACTAAGGAATACTAGACTTGATGCTCCAGATATTTCTAAGGTAAAAAGCAAGCAGAAAGTCACCTTTTTTGCAACCAGGATGGGAGAAGAGGCTCTAAGTACACAGGCAGCATAAAAGATAGTACAGAGGAAAGTATGAGAAAATGACAGAGTGGTAAGGAGGAGTAAGCCTTGAAGAGTTTGAATTTAATTGAGAATGCAGCAGGATGCCTGAAAAGGGAATTTAGAGGGACTGACATGTATATAACATCAGTGGTATTTTTTTCTGATTGAAGAAAGGTTAAAAAAGCCACAGAGAAGGGTAGTGTTCCTACACATTGTACTTGCCAAGGTCATATAGATATGTGTCATTGCTTTCATTATGTTGTGTATGGTGGTCAACAAGAAGAGAAACCTTAATATTTGGCACCAAAAAATACGATAAGTGCATGGGTTTTCAGCATTGGGTTATGAACAAATGTCAAGGGAGTTACAGCCACCCTTTCCTTCTACTTTGTCCTGTTGATAAATGGGAGGGAGTTCTTGGGTAGATACCCAGCTACAGTAAAACCTCAGAGTTACAAACACCTTTGGAATGGAGATTGTTAGTAGTTCTGAAATGTTCGTAACTTCTGAACAAAACGTTACGATTATTCTTTCAAAAGTTTACAACTGAACATTGATTTAATACAGCTTTGAAACTTTACTATGCAGAAGATAAATGCTGCTTTTAACCCTCTGAATTTAAATGAAACCCTGTTCAAGGGACACCATCATAGGACCTAATCACATCAGCCACACCATCAGGGGCTCGATCACCTGCACAGCTACCAATGTGATATATTCCATCATGTGCCAGCAGTGCCCCTCTGCCATGTACATTGGCCAAACAGGACAGTCTCTATGCAAAAGAATAAATGGACACAAATCAGACGTCAAGAATTATAACATTCAAAAACCAGTTGGAGAACATTTCAACCTCCCTGGACACTCAATTACAGACCTAAAAGTCACAATTCTTCAACAAAAAAACTTCACAAACAGATTCCAACGAGAAACTGCAGAACTGGAATTAATTTGCAAACTGGATACCATTAAATTAGGCTTGAATAAAGACCGGGAGTGGATGGGTCATTACACAAACTAAAAACTATTTTCCCATGCTAATTTTCCCCCTACTGTTACTCACAACTTCTTGTCAACTGTTTGAAATGGGCCATTCTGATTATCACTATAAACGTTTTTTTTTCCCCTCCTGCTGCTAAGAGCCCACCTTAATTGATTAGTCTCGCTGGAGTTGGTATGGCAACCCCCCTTCTTGCATGGTGTGTGTGTGTGTGTGTCTTCCTACTGTATTTTCCACTGCATGCATCTGATGAAGTGGATTTTAGCCCATGAAAGCTTATGCCCAAATAAATTTGTTAGTCTCTAAGGTGCCACAAGTACTCCTCGTTCTTTTTGCTGATACAGACTAACATGGCTACCACTCTGAAACCCATCACAGAAACAGTTTCCTTACCTTTCAGATCTTTTTTTAAACTTTCCCTTTATTTCTTTAACAGTTTACATTTAACACAGTATTGTACTGTATGTGTGTTTTTGTTTTTTCCTCCTGCTGCTGCCTGATTGCGTACTTATGGTTCCAAATGAGGTATGTGGTTGACTGGTCAGTTCGTAACTGTGAGGTTCTACTGCAGTTGGAAAAGGGTGTGCTGGTATGGAAAAAGTTGAGAATCACTGTGTTAGTGTATGATAACATCACCTGAATGAATACTGTTATAATTAACACCATATCAGGGTGGCTGGATTTAATCAGTTTTTAATCATGATTTAAATTAGCAAGCAGGAAATTTTGATATAAAGAAATTATTTTAATCTTCTTAGTTATTTTCCTAAAGAAAGGTTGATTCTCGTTGATTTGTAGCTAAATATAGACATTACTTTTTGCTGATCAGGATGAGATATTATACCAATCCACATTTATTTAAGAAATTATATAGCTCAACATATATTTATTTGGATTATTATGATAGAAAATGGTGAATAATGCTTTTCTTATTTACTAGATCTTTTTTGTTTTTTTGTTTGCCATTTATGTTAAGTTGCTTTGGGAGTGGAAATTGGAATTCAATTAAATGCACAAAAATAGCATTTTATTTTATTTTTTTAATATTTAAATAAAGAAGTTATGAAAACGTGTTTTACATCTAAAACTGATTTAGACAAAGTAGTATCTGTGGTTAATGAATTGAACTGATTATTTCTGATCACCATCTCCTTCACAGTTTTAGAATAATAGATCTCATCCTATCACACCTCATTTTTATTCATATATTGGTAGAGGAAAACAAGTTTTTCTACTTTTTCAGTTCCCAGTCAGTTTTTCAGCTTTGGATGAACTAATCATTACATGGTACTAGCAGGCTGAATAAACTGAAATGAAGAAAATATTCTCTCTGTACCTGCAGAAGAGGCTACTGCTGTCAAAAGCTGGTTTAGCACTTTAACAAACTCTGGTTCCAGGTGTTGAGCCAGTGATTTTCACTATGGATTGACTTTAGCAGCAAACTTGTACTGCTTATTTTTTAAATTTAATTTAAATGATTGATAAATTTTAGTAACTTTAGGCCTTAATATAGTTTGTTGTCATTTCAAATTTAATTTTAAATATTCTTATTTTTAAAAAGAAAAATTAATGTATTTTAAAAACTTGATTTAAATAAAGTAAATTTTTGTCCACTTTGAGTACGATTATCACTTCTGGTTTCAATTTGTTTCTTTTTCTCATTGATATCAAGGCATAGATTTTGAATAAAAACATTATTGCAGGAATATATAAGTATAGGATATTCTGTGTACAGAATTTCTGGTGTTGAAGTATTTGATCACTACATAGTAAGCAGTAAATATTTAAGAACAGTGTTTTTTAATCTCCTCTTTACAAATTAGATTTTAGTGTTGGGGCAGGTAGGAATTTCTGGTATCCCTCTAGAGTGACAATTCTCAGATGAATCTATTTTTCATATTTTATTTCAATGTTTATTTAAATTTGACACATATGGCTGAAGCAGACATACTAGCTGTTACCATTTATCCAATATTCAGAGTGCACTTGCCCTAAAAACACCAAACTATTGCATTTTATAAATTAAAGAAATATTAATAAATAAAATGCATTTAGTGTGGGATTTTTTAAACGAAGAAAAATTTTCTTAATTAAAAACAAATTACACTGTTGCATTATATTATTAAGTCTCTAACATGGTAACCTACGTTCAAAACATAAATGTGACAATCTGAATCCTTCCTGCACTGTCAGTCATGGCTTAGGGTACAAACAAGACTCCGCCATCCTTGTCCATCCAGGGCCACTCTTTGCATGTCCTCTGTTAAGTCAAATACATTTTCCTTTTGTATTGTTTGATAGAAACATTCTCTAGATTGACCCCTTAATGTTGTTCCAGCTGCCCAATGGCATGCCTGCCATGGCAGATGATCCTGCTTCATTCTTAACAGATATTTCCCTCATTTTCTGAATAATTTTGGAGATGCATTGTTGAACTGTAACAAATCTCTGTGTGCGTTATACATTCATTTCTATTTAACACCGAGTGTGTTTCTGAGGCATTTGGATCCAGCTTTCACATCTATACCTTGAACTGGAAATAATATATAAGATGAAGATTTGTAGTTGGTCTTTAAGTTGTAGAATTGCTATGACCAAATCTTGTTTAAGCTGGTGAATGCCACTACCTCCTCGCCAGTTTGTGACATGATTTCCTTCGGGATATCTCTGTTGGCTTGAATGTTATTGCCAAGATATGTGAATTGACCCACCTCTTGTATTCCTTTACCTTCTAGCAAAATACTTGAGATGAGAATTTCTAGGGTACTTATATATTTGATTTTCATAACTGATTGACCCAGACTTTTTTTGCATGCCATACAGTCTTTTGGTCTTTGTTTCCATGTTGGTTGAGCTGTCACTGAGGTTTTGCTGCTGACGTAGTTCTTCTAAGTGTACTAGTGTACTGTTAGCCTTGTGATATCTGTGCTACAGCTTTTCCTCTTAACTAAGTCAAAGGCAATGCCAAATAGAGGTGAGAGAATGCATCCTTGTGAGACACCAGTGTCTGTTAAATCATTCGGCCAAGTCCACATTTGCTTGAAACTGTGCATGCTGCACCTTGATATCAAGTTTTGATGACAACTTTTTATTGGCATACCAGAATGCTTCAAGATGTTCCAGAATGAATTGTGATGGAGGCTGTCAAAGGCTTTTCAAAAATACACAAAGTTTATGCTGAGTGGATTCCCCTGTTAAGCTAGTGAAACAGACTATATATACAAAGTGTTGTCAAATGGAAAAAGTAAACAAACTGTTTTTTTTTTTTAATTATCTTTCAATTATAATGATGATCTCCAGTTGCCCTCAGTAACAGCAGGTAAAAAGAAAATATCAGAAGTATGGCTTGTAAGTCGATGTCCCTTTTTAATGCATTTGTTTTAAATATTTTTTGTGCCCAGAGAGTGTATCCTTGCACTACCTAAATGAAATTGGAAACTATTGAAAGAGCTTGGGGTCATCTGAGTTAATGCAACACAGAATTTATTAATGGAATCTATCTTTGCATTTCCTGGCTTTTATTGTTTGTTTTTGTCATAGCAGCAATAGAACTTAAACGATTGTTCTATTTTTGAAAAGATTTTAAAAGTCAAAAGTTAGCATACCCAACAGTTGTCCTGTCCTTTAGTTCTTACATTTGTAATGTCCATCTACTATTTATTATATGCAGGGGCATTTTCCCAAAACATAATTCAGTGCCATTTAAACTAAAATTAAACATTTGATTGCTTGTAGTAACACAATACATGTTGTAACGGTGTGTCACCCACCTCTCATGAGTGCCCCCTTCTGTTCGGGTGTGTCTGCCGTTTTTAAACCAGTCCCAGCCCTGGTATTGGGCCATACCCCCAGGGCTTCCTCCCTGGAGGCAATTGGTTTCACCCTCTTGGTTTGTTCCAGCTCCAGCTAGGCCTCCTCACAGTTCAGTCCACTTCTGGGGGTTAACCGCTGTTAACTGTGGCCCTTCCCCACTGGCCTGTGGGTGGGGGGGGACCCGGACTCACCCAGTATTCTGGGTCCCAGCCCAGAGACCCTAAGAATAGCAGCCATGGTCTGCCGTGTCCCTTTAACAAAACTGCTTTTGGTTCCCTGGGCCACTTCTTCTTGGCCCCAGCCTTGATTGACACCTTACCTTTAGTTCAGGACCCTTCTAAATTCAGGATCAGATGGCAGGCAGGCAGTTCTTCCTCACTCTCCTAGTCCCTACTAGCACTGAGCTGTCCATTGTACTGGAGTTCTCTTTGGCTAGCCAGGAGCACTACCTGCACTTCTCTAGCTCCAGCGAGGAACCATTTGTCTCTTGTACTGCTTTTTATAGGGGCCTCCTGGGCTTTCTGCAGTTTTCTGGGACGAGTATGGCAGGACCGAGAGGCCTCCAGCAGGTCGTCACATGGACCCAAAGCCCATCCTCCCCTTAAAGCTCCATGAATTTTTGAAAATCCTGTTCCTGATTGCCTGGCTTGGGGAGCACGTCTAGCAGCTCTCCATTGTTGAGTGCAACTGCCCAGCTGACCATGCTGGCTACACTCCAGCTTGGAGTAGACTGGAGATATTGGATCATCTGAGCCTGTGGGAAGAAGAGGCTATGCAAGCACAGCTCTGAACCAGCCATAGAAACCTCAACATCTGTGAGCAGATTGTTCAGGGGATGCAGGATAAAAGCTATGACGGGACTAGCAGCAGTGCTGTGTGAAAGCCAGGGAGCTGCAGCAGGCATATCAGAAGGCCAGGGAGACCAACAATCAATCCAGTGCCAAGCCGCACACTTGCTGCTTTTATGAAGAGCTGCGTGCCTTATTCAATGGGGAAACACCTCCCCACGGCATCATGGATACTTCTGAGTAGCCCAAATCTCAGGCCCCTGCCATGAACAGCAAGGATGAGGAGGTGGTAGATGAGGAAGAGAAATATGGGGATCAGGTGACCGGGGGGAGGGGGAATCCATCTGCTCAGGGAGCTAGGACCTGTTTTTGACTCCAGTGCAGTCCAGTCAGTCAAGCACAGGTGAGCCCAGTGGAGGGGAAGGAATAAATAGTTACAGGGATGGTACCCCCAAAGTAAGTAGGACACATCTTTTGACTTTTCATTACTTTACTTGTGCTAGAAGAGGTAATGGTACAACCAAGAGAGATTGAGGCGTTATCAGCTTTTCATTTATGCAGGTGTTGGGACGGGGGCATACGGAGCAATTTGTTTATGTACACCGGGATATCCCTTGAATCCTCTTGAGAGATTTCGATGAAACTTTCATGGAGGTACTCTGCAGTCCTCTCCCAAAGGTTTCTGTGGAGGGCTGCCTTATTTCTTTCTCTGGGGTAGGGCACTTGCTCGTACCGCTCAGCGATGACTTCAGCAGGCACCATTGCAGTATGCAGGCTGCAGCATACGGCCCTTGGCAGCTTTTGGATGCCATCAGCAGCTGTGTTCTCTCTGCCTTTGTTACCCTCAGGAGTGAGAGATCAGCTAAAATCATCACTGCCTGTGGAAAATAGTGCCAGTATTCAGTGTGATTGCCCTATACTTCTAGATTCATGCAATTGAGCATTTCCCTCCTCGTTTCCCCAACACCCGGCCTGCCATACTCACCATGACTGGTGCTGTGACTAGCGTTGTGCACAAGCAATCCCAAGGAGAATTAGTTTGGCATTATAAGTTTTGCTTTCTTGGTGAATACACTGACAATGGTACCTCTGTGTGTTTTATCTGCAGTTGCTGCTACTGCAGACTTCATGGTCTCTTCCCCCTCACCCCCACCCCATGCTCATGGAATGCCTGAGCCAGATGAGTAGGAGAAAAAAGAGGACTTGGGATGACCTGTTCAGTAAGGTCCTGCAAGCCACTACTGCATCAGACCATGAGCACAGGGCCTAGTCTGGAGGATGAACATTAGACAGCCTGGAGAAGGAAAGAGTGGAGAAGAGAGAGGCCCAGGAATCCCAGTAGGAAAAGGAGGGAGATGCACCAGGACATAATGGGCTTCTCAGGCAGCAAACACAGATACTGCAGATTCTGGTGGACGTGCAGGTTCAGCAATCCCCAGGCTCACCTCCCTCTGCAGCCCATGGGAGAGCTCAATATCGGGACCTCTCTATTACAACCCCCCCCTCCCCGAACATCACACATGGCATCAGGTATTGCTGCACTATCCTTACCACTCCACCCTGGGTGATGTTAAAAACAATCACAGCTTTACATACACTGATCTGTGAAAGCCACAGTTGGTGTATGTACAGTTGAAATGAACACGGATGTTCTTTCCCCTTCATATGTTCTGTTCTATTAATTTAAGTTTTATTAAGTTCTTAATGTATTTGTTTTAAAATGGTGCATTTTTTGCACTGATTTTGTTAGAGAATAATAATCTATTATTTGGAACATAATTCATCTTTATCAGTTCACGACATATGCTGCTGAGTGTTCAGCAGTTCTGAAAGGAACCAGTTACCTGTAAATGCACAGTATCACACAACTCATAGGATCAGTAACAAAAACAATTAATAGGTGCATTGACAATGTTATATTCTTACATGTAATTACTCTGGCTCACTTTTAAAATGGTCTTTCGAGGCCTCCCTGAGCTGTATAGCTCCATGTTGAGCTCTTTTAATAGTCCCTGTGTCTGACTGTTCAAATTCAGCAGACAGCCACTCCACTTCTGCCCACCACCCTAGAAACTTTTCCCCCTTTTCCTACACAGGTATTATACAGGATATAGCAGGCAGCCATTACCATTGGGATATCTTTCTTGCTGAGGTCCAATCTTGTGAATAGACCATACCAACCACCCTTCAGATGACCAAAAGCACATTCAACTGTCATTCTGCACCTGCTGAGTTGGTAGTTGAACCTTTCCTTGATGCTCTTGAGGTGGTTGGTGTATGGCTTTGTGAGCCAGGGGAGCAAGAGGTAGGCTGGGTACCCCAGGATCACTATTGGCATTTCAACATTGCCAGTGGTAATCTGCTGGTCAGGAAACATAGTCCCTGTTTGTAGCTTTCTGAACAGTCCTGTAAGCCTTCCCAGACTTGCCCATGTTGATTTCAGTGAAGTGCTCCTGGTGATCCACCAATGCTTGCATAACCAGAGAAAAGTAGCTCTTTCTGCTGATGTACTCAGTGGCAAGGTGGTCTGGTGCCAAAACAGCGATATGCGTGCTGTCTGTCATGCCACCACAGTTTGGGAACCCCGTAGCTGAAAAGCCATCCACTATATTCTGCACGTTGCGGAGAGTCAGTCCTGCGTAGCAGGAGGTGATTAATGTCCCTGCACACTTGCATCGCAATGGCCCCTGCAGTGGATTTCCCAACTCCAAACTGATTCCCGATTGACTGGTAACTATCTGGTGTTACAAGTTTCCATAGTGCGATCACCAGTCATTTTTCCACTGTCAGTGCAGCTCTCATTTTGGTGTCCGTGTGCTGGAAGGCTGGGGCAAGCTCAGTGCACAGCTCTAGGAATGTGGCCTTGCACGTAGAAAAGTTCTGCAGCCGCTGCTTGTCATCCCAAACCTGCATTATGATGTGATCCCACCAGTCAGTGCTTGTTGCTTGGGTATAGAAGAATTGCTCTGCCATCTGCAGCTGAATTGGTTCTCCCATAGCAATCTGTCCTCCAAGGAATTGTCTTATTCCCCACTCATTCAATGGTTCTTGCGGCTCAGCAAATACTGAAGGATTGTGCACCCTATGCTTGCAATTCTCATGACAGTAGTGCAGAGCTATGCAGGCTCCATGCTTCTGTCAGAGATGGTAGACAGCGAAGAGGGCTGTACAGGTTTGTGGGATTTTTGAAAACCGGCACAAAAATAATGGCATACAGATATAATTATGGAAGTTGGCCCCATGCTCTTAGTCACCCCTGTGTGACTTATTTCAGCCTCATCATGTATAGTCCTAACTTCCTGCAATTCAGTGTGCTAGACCATGGCGAGTTGCACAGTGGGATGCCTAACCATGGCACACCACACTCTGCATCTACACAAGCATTCCTAGTGAGTTTGCAGAGTGCCAACACAAGGAGCCAGGTATGCACGCATGCAAGCAATATACTAATTGCGGAAGCTCTATACTGACGTAACTTGAGTTGATGTAACTTTGTTGTGTAGACATGGTTTAAGAATAATACTCTGATATTCCAAAGAAGCTGTTGTCTAATGTTTGTTCGAACTGTAGTGGTATTTCATCATTAAATCACAGCTGTGATTACTACAAGCACTTGAGGGCTTGAGTTCAGATTTCCTGCATATATCTTTGATGGTCTCCTTTTTCCTATTCTGTTTTCTTTGAGTTTGGACCATTTGATGTAGAGCTGAAGGGACGGTTTTTGTGGATTGGAAATGCCACTTGGATCAAGCTCACAGATCAAGACATGGAAGAAGCTCCACCTTAGTGTTCCTGTGTCAGGTCCAACATGACAGGGTACTGAATCTATTGACCCACTGATCACAGTGATTCAATGGCTTTTGATTTTCTTTCCAGATTAGGTATAATTCAGGTCATGGTGACAGTGCATGATGAAGAATATTTTTTTTCTAGAAGCTCCAAATAATTGCAGTTTAAGTGACTTTTTTTTAATGCATTATAATCTGTTACAATTCATGATGAACATATGGCAAATAAATTGAATGTAATGGAGAACCATAGCAGCATGAAAAGTCAAGGTTAGTTCAAGGGGGAAAATATATATAGTATCAATCTGGTATGGACAGAAAGTTAAAAATGTTTAAGAATTAGTAAATAATACATATAGTAGATTAATCATGACAAAAATTGCCTATAATCTGAAAAATAAATACCTTCTGCTTGAAGGTCTCCAATAATCCTCTACTTAATCTGGGCGCTTCACTGAGCCTGATGGAAGATTTTTAACCTCAGCTAGTAACCCACCCTTGCTAAGAAGTGCCTTTTCTGTAATTTTCCATGGATTAGATGCCTCTGGTTAGCTCCTCAGAAGAAACCCAGTAGGCGGTACTTGTATGGAACAGTCATGTTATCAATTATAATAGGCTCCGTTTGCCCTTCTTACCATCTGGACTCTTGTCTCTCCCAGGAACAGAAATTTATGCCATGGTTACCATCCTTTCCCCAACCAGGGTAGATGTTGAGAGGGCTCCTATCACAGGAGCTGTTGCTGGATCCCAACTAGAGCCTCCATCACCTTCCCAGCCAGACCTGAATAATCATGCAGCTGAAAGTTTACTTTGAAAGAAATGGCGGCAGAAGTGAATCTTTCTTCTCTTCATTTTATTCGCTGTAGTTGAGCTTCTAAACCACAACATGTAATTTGTTTTATAGTTTATAGATGGACCCTAATCATCACAGGCAATTTAGAATTAACAAAATAACTTAGTTGTAAATAACCTCTAAATGTTTGTCTTAAATTATGTTTCGATATCCAAGAAAATATATATTTTAAAGTCCCTCAGGTGTACTTTCCTGGATTTGTTTCAGGACCTCCATTAAAGTTGCATTCTAGGAGCATGGGCTGCCAGAAAGAAGAAGAAAAGGAAGAACATTTTTCAACAGTATTTATATAGCACACTGTTTTAAAAAAACATTGTAAATTTAAAGCAAAAACTTAATGCTATGCAAATCATGGAAACTCCACTAAATCTACACATTTGACTACTTGATAAGACACACTTTTTTTCAAATAATATCCCCCACGTTTTATGTTTCAGTTTTAGAAGTGTTGAATTTAATTGTTATTTTGATTGCATAATATAATACAAATGTAATTATTTATTTAGTATGTAATGTATTATAGTTAAAGCAACAATAAGAATTATTTAAACATTAATTTTACTTAGAGTTAATCTTTTAAAAATATTCACAACAGCTAAATATTTTCTTTTTAGAGAGAGAAATATTTTCATGCCAACAAGGGAGGTCCGTAACTTAATGTTTGGAAAGCCTCTAATCCTGTGGTCTTGTCTTCATGTGCAGTGCTGCACTGGCGCAACTTGCCACTGTAGCGCTTTAGTGAACACGCTACTGTACCAACAGGAGAGCTTCTGCTGTTGGCGTAGTTAATCCACCTACGTGAGAGGCAGTAGCTATGTTGACAGGAGAAGCTCTCCCATTGACACAGTGTTGTCTATACCGGAGGTTAGGTCAATATAACAGATTTAAAATTTTTATTAAAGTTAATGTTTAAAATCAGATTTACACAAGTTAAGAGGAAGGTACTGTACATCTGGGGTCAGGCTTGGGTTATGAGGGATTACAAGTGTCGGTTACAAGGTGCATGAGATATATACGTAGTACATAACCAGCATAGACCCAGATTGGGGTGCAGGAGTTTTTAAAGCGTCAGTGGATAAGTGATCTCGGGTACGCCACTCATAGAATGTATTTAGAGTCCAAGTCAGTATTGGCGTAGTGAATAAGTAGATGGGTGGGGTGCATCCCTTGGTTCGTGAAGGAAGTGGGTTATTTCCCTGACCGGCGTTCTCGATTACTCGACCTGGTACTGACGGTGTCCCATGATGTGCTCCGTGAATATGTCTCTGGACCACATGATGGTCCAGAGACATATACCAGACTTGGTAGAGAGATCCATTCTTAGAAATAATTGTCAATTATTGAACCTGTTGGTGTTGTAACCTACTGTGTCAAAGCATCTTGCCTGCAAAGAGCAGTATGTTTGTGAGGGGATGATCTTAATGTTGGAGGAGCCTCCTTGGCAATGGAGATATGCTGTCAAGCAGGTACAGGTGGATATGGGGCCTTCTTAGTGTTAAAGAATTGCTTGGCTCTGAAGAAAACTGCTCTTAAGCAAGAATTAGCTTGTGACATTGGAGAATTTGAGGATTGTTTATTTGGTGCTTGGGGTATAGGATCATTGAGTTTGAGGGGCTCTTCCCTCCCTCCAGGTTTTCTTTATTGCACACAGACTTTCTTCCTAAAAACAACTTATGTTTTAGGTTTGTTTTGCAGAGAACTGAATTGGTGAGATTTTTTTTTTTTTTTTTTTTTAATTTTTACTGGTCAAAATAGAAAGATATTTTGAGACTGGAGATTTTTACAAGCATAGGTGAGAATCAGAAGGTAGCTGTAACCATAACTCCAAGGCTGAAATAATCGTATAGCTTGATTTTTTTTTTAAGTCAAAACAGTGTTGAAAAATACATTAATGCTTTGATTTTATAGAGCGCATCAAGGAAAGAGGTTTGAGTTTGTCAGAAATGATGGTTTGTTCCACTTAGCCAGCCTTTTTAATTTCAGGTTGTTATCTGAGTAGTGACCTGATTCAGTAGTAAGATCAAGGTCATGTTTTATTCAATACAAGAAAATGGAAAATCTGGCAAGAACCAAGTGGTTTTATTTAGCCCTTTCTGCTGCAGCCCCTGTCAATAGAGAGAGATAAAGCTGATGACAGAATACAAGGGATTGTTATTCATTATTCATAACTGGCTAAAGGTTTAAGTATATAAAGGATATTATGCGTTTCTTTTCATAGGTCTTTTATGGTTTAAATAGTTGCCTGGCAAACTGGATGGAGTAACTAGAAAATCATTTTTAAAAGATGCATATATTGTTGCTCTATTACCATATGAAAAAACGAAAACTTCTTTAATTGGAAAAAAAAATCCATTATATTTTGAGTGTAAAACCTCTATGGAGCTTCATCCAATGGGTACTCATTTAATGACTAATGCAGTAGGTGTTGCAGTGGTACTTTGCAGGAATGCATTGACATTTTGTTTTGTCAGTATTTGAATAGACCTTAAACTTCTTTGGTTAGATGGTATCTTGCAGTACTGCAGTCCACAGCTTTAGCTGAACTACCCAGCTCTGCCGTGGAACCTCATTCATCAAGAATAAAAGCTCCAAACTGGATTTCTAAGGATGCCTCGCAGGTCCCAGTGGTGAGGAGCTACATGACTGCAGCAACATCTTTTGGGGATAGAGGTGGTGGGTCTGGAGCTTTTGTCTTGCTAGGAAGTAGCAACTACAGGAATAAGGTTCTCTGGCCCTTTTATCTCCAGAAGACCATGTGTGGTTTCTGTCATGGCTTAGGTGCTCCATTGATTGCTGTTGCCTACTGGTCTCTGTTGGAGGATCACTTTACCAGCAGGACTGCTAGAAATTCCAGTCTCCACTTTTCCATCCTCTGACTCATAAAAAGGGCAAATAAACTTTTCAGCCTCTGAGGCAGAAATCCCCGAATTTTCGGTCTCAGGAGAACTGGCACTGTCGAAATAGGTTTCCAGGACTGAAAGAACCACTGGACAGAACAGAGTGCTCTCCCTATATATCTGAAAAACATTTATTTTTAAAAAGATGTTGGGGTAACAATCGAGCAGCATGTATTGCTGAAATAGTGCCTGATAAAAATCTAATATTAATTGAGTGAGGAAATTTGGGAATCCTACCTAGCAACTGTTTATATAAATCCCTCTCTAGTTAGTTGTACTAAATCCTTAGTTGTAATTTTCTTAGATGCAGATACTTCAGGAGATGTTCTGGACCAGAAGATGCAAACGGCCTTAGGGATTTTCAGATGTGTAGATTCTCAGCCAGGAGCGGCTATTAATGCTGCATTGTTCTTCAAGAAAACGATGTAATGGCTTGCCCAATTCCATATAGATTTTGCAGTACAGTCACAGATAACTAAGGAATGGTTCAATTCCTGTATTGCTGTTACAGTCCTTACTGAAATAGCCTATGTCTCTGTTGTATTAGTCGCATATATAATCAACTCCTTGGTGTCAAGGTTAAATTTTATCACTGTAAGAAAGCAAAACAGTTCTGTAGGAATCTTAACTTTTCATTTTAATACTCTTATAGCAATTATTCAATCTGATCCCTACAGCCAGCTCTCTCTCTCTCTGTTACGAATAAAATCCAGATTTTGTTTAAAAGCAGGAGTAAAGTGGTTATTTTGACTTTTTCTTCATCCAGCATTTAATAGGAGGGAGATGGCACTTTCCTAAAAGTGGTCTATGATAACAGAAGGGAGTTATCTACAATAAATGATGGTTACTTCATAGAATTTCTGACTCTACTTTCAGGTGATCAGAGAGAAATATTATGAAGAGTGCAGTGTATGAGAATATTTTTATGAATAGTTAAGTGTTTGATTTGTCTCATTGTGTGGATGGAATTATCCACTGATAACGCCCTGTTTACCAACCACCATGCATCAGTCAGTGGTTAAGATGGCTCTGACAGGTTTTAATCGCACTGATTTTACTTGTTAATAGTGGTCTCACCACTTCCCCCCAGTCTCTTGTAATCTTGTGACTTGACTGTTGTAGTTCCTTTTACTTGGGGCATTTTTATCACCCTGTCACTTGGACATGCTCTGGGCACATTAGGGCAACAAGGCTATAAAAATATATGTGGCATTACTGCCAATGGAGCCTGCAACAGTGGGACACGTCCTAAAAACAAAACAAAACAAAAGTGCAGAAGCAGCCAAAGACATACTTCAGAGTTAATTCCCCATTGAGATGAACAGAAACAATTAGCATGTCTGTATCAAGATATCTTTCTTTAGACTGAGGACCACACACAGCCTTTTCAGTGTGTACTGTTGCAGTGCTTATCTTCACAAGCATAAGGGCTAAAAACTGCAAGAGTGCATGTACAATAGCAAGCTTCATAGCCATAATTCACTACCTGTGCAGCTCCACCAGTTTTAACAATACTGGAAGCTGAAGTGGAGATAGTGCTCAGACTTAATATGGTTATATAACATGGTGAACAAAATATCTGTGTCTTGCCTCTATTTACAGCTTCCACCATTGCTATTACTAGGGAATTGCACTAGTGATGTATGTGACAGGTTGGATCACAGAAACCCCCTTGGGAGGTGCCACCTAATGTGCAAGGACTACGCCTGCTCCTGTTTTCCCTGCCAGCTCAGGACTCCAGCACCCTGTCTTGTTGAGCCAGACACTCCCGTCTGCTGCAACACAGACCCAGGGTCTAAATCACTTGTCCCAAAGCTGCAGGTTTACCTGAAAACAGCTCACAGAAGTGTGCTTGTCTTTAGCACTCAGATGCCCAACTCCCAATGGGGTCTAAACCCAGATAAATCCGTTTTACCCTGCATAAAGCTTATACAGGGCAAACCCAGAAATTGTTCGCCCTCTATAACACTGATAGAGAGATATGCACAGTTGTTTGCTCCCCCAGGTATTAATATATACTCTGAGTAAATTACTAAATAAAAAGTGATTTTATTCAATACAGACAGTAGGATTTAAGTGGTTCCAAGTAGTAACAGACAGAACAAAGTAAGTCACCAAGCAAAATAAAATAAAATGCGCAAATCTATGCCTAATCAAACTGAATACAGATAATCTCACTCTGAGATGCTTCAGTAAGTTGTTTCTCAGGCTGGACACCTTCCAGGCCTGGGCACAATTTTTTCCCCTGGTACAGCTCTTGTTGCAGCTCAGGTGATAGCTAGAGGATTCTTCATGATGGCTCCTCCCTCCCCTTGTTTTCTTCCACCCCTTTATATATCTTTTGCATAAGGCGGGAACGCTTTGTCCCTCTGGGTTTCCACCCCTCCTCACTGGAAAAGCACCAGGTTAAAGATGGATTCCAGTTCAGGTGACATGATCACATGTCACTGCAAGACTTCATTACTCACTTGCCAGCACACACACATACAGGAAGACTTACAGGTAAATACAGCCATCTGCAGACAATGGGAGTCATCAAGATTCTAAACCATCCTTAATGGCCCACACTTTACATAATTACAATAGGCCCTCAGAGTTATGTTTTATATTTCTAGTTTTAGATACAAGAGTGGTACATTTCTACAAATAGGATGATCACACTCAGTAGATTATGAGCTTTGTAATGATACCTTACAAGAGACCTTTTGCATGAAGCATATCCCAGTTACATTATATTCACTTATATTTTTATAAAACCATATAGACTGCACAACGTCACAGTGTATTATAGCTGTGAAATTTGCAAGTGTACAGAAGGCCAAAGGCTAAAAAAGGGTGACACAGCAGCCCTTGTCACAAAATAGCATTGTGAGTTATTTGTGGTCTCTATCTACTCCAGCTCATATTTGCTTAGTTTAGAAAGGAAAAAAATGGAATTTTTTAATGACTGCCTGCCCTGCTCACTTGTCTAGAATCTGAATGTCAAGCTGGGTCCTTTACTTTGCAGGTATTACATCAGTAATACAGATTCTGCAGACCAAATTCTGCATCTTATCTATTCTGTGCAACCAGTCTTTGGTACACTTCCATAGGTGTAACTTAGGGGCAGAAGTTGGCATGAGGAAGACACCTGAAAGCCCTTACAGTTCTGGATCCAAAAACATCTTACAAAGTAGATATGAATAAAGAGGAGAAAATGGGTGGTGGGGTGGTGGTAATTAGGTATGGGGCAGAATTAAGATTTGAATGACTTAACTGTATTTCCATAGCTTCAAATGCTTTGGTTTCTTTTAAAGTTAAGATTAGTCTGAATGTCCTTGATTCTAATGACTAGCTTTTAACCACAGTGTTTTAACAGTACTTAATCCTTAAATCACTGACATGTTGTCTGCCTTAACTCCAGTTTAACTAAATTTTTGGTCTGGTAAATTCTTAAGCTGGAGAGCCTTCATATTTTGCATGCTTTTTGAAAAATACTATGGAACCTTTAATTTAAGGACAAGCAAAGGGAGCTGGGTATAACCTTTTGAAAGCAATGTACCATATTGCAGCAAAAAAGAATCAGCATTGGGTGTGAGTCAAGTCCGTATGTCAAATTTGAACTTGAAGCCTCCTAGCCCACAATTACAGGTACCACCACGTGAGGAATTTATCAGGCCCTGATTACCGTAATTTAATGTGAGCATACAGTTGTGTGGCAAATCCATGCATGCAGATGCATCAAGCCATTTCTGTGTGCAGATATCTAATTTGCATGTACAAGTGTGTGCATAAACTGAAAACCACTCAAAAGAACAAAATCTTTTAAAAAATATTACCCTGTCCTAAAGCTTTGGTTGGGTCATCATTTTACCCATTTTTTATTTCTAAATCCATGCAAAAGAGGTTTTTCTGATTTACTTGCAGGAGTCTGACTTCCTAATTCTGATTCTACCCAAAAAGCAATATGACCTAGTATGCTAAGTTGGAAGTAGCAGCCTATGGCAGGTTGTAATTTTCTCTTTTGAAAATTGAATGAACTGAGCAAAATTTTCAGAAGTTGGATTAGTCAATCTGAATAAACACACAAAACAGTGACATGAACCCCATTTATCCAAACATCTGGATCTAAGCCACAGACATTAATTATCATTTTAAAGGCTTTATCAGGCATTATTACTTAGGTGCTCAACCAGTAGTTCAGGATCACATACAAAGATCAGACAAATTGGGTGTGGCATTAAACTATGTTAAGATGTATTGTGCATGCTATCTATAATACATATTGAATGTGTGATCCAAGTAAATGCAGCATAAAGAAATGCAGAGTAGAGACGTACATATTTTAAAGTTATTTCACCTGCAAAAGTGACTTAGTATCTGCCTATTTAATTGTTTTGAGATCATACTTTGGGAAGCTGGCATCTGCTTATAATTATCTTGCATTAGTACATTGATTTTTGATTCCCTACATTGATAAATAATCTGTGGCCCTTCAGAGTGCGAATAGCTGGACATTTAGGAACTGCTGACTATTCTAAATCTGTTCTTTTTTGCTTTAAGCAATGATACCCATATGATCTTGGGGTAATTGTTGTGTGGAACATTTGATAAATGAATTCTGTTCAGCTGCAGAACTGACAGCGGTGACTGATATAGCTAAGGTGCACTAGTGGTTTAATTCTAGCTTGGTTGGAATATAGAAGTAGCATTTATTCACTGTTTTAAAATACTACTTTATGTACATGATAGTTTTTCTTATTGAACTGAAAGTGTCTCCTTTTTTTGCACTATACATTTTCAATACCTTGCTTGGTATTTTGGAGGCAAAAGTTCTTTCCTCACACCAATAAAACATTGTTAATATAATTCATTCATTTAGTAGAGAATGGTTCTTTCCTCACACCAATAAAACATTGTTAATATAATTCATTCATTTAGTAGAGAATGGTTCTTTTTAAGTTAAAAGTTTTAGTTGGCAAATACAAATAGTACAATCTAAATATCTAAAATAGTGGGGAAAGAAATTTATTATAGGTGGCACAGGTAGCAACATCTATAGTTAAGGTAGCCCAACATTTTCCCTTAAAAGATGCTGGTTTTTGTTAATTATAATTTTGCCAAAATTAAACAGTTTGAGCTGAAATATTCTATTATGCATATCTGCCTCAGACTAGTTTTTAATCTAAAATGGTTCAGCCATTTGAGAATAAGATTAAGGAAAAATTATATATTTGCTTATTTAAAAAACAAAAGCCTTATATCCATCTAAGTGCTTTGGAGCATAGGATTGCCTTGGTCAGGGATGTACTTTTTGCTGTCTCAGTGGAGAAAAAAAAAAACTCAACATTTGTCCAGGTTATGACTGAGACTCTGAAAAATCTCAGTTCATATGTGCAGTGTGGAGACTTGTTAGTTTGGTAGCTAATTTTTTTTATGATTCCATCTGTACTGAGCATGCTTCAATACCACACAGCTCCTACATCCCATAAAAATGACACATGTACCTACCTCACAGGCCTTGGGGTCTGAGTAGGAGTTTTCCTGCAATTGGTCCTCCCAGCTAACAAGGGCAGCTGTGGTACCAGAACTGAGCTCAGGGAGACTTTCTCCTTTGCTCTCAATGCTTTCCCTGGCTCTTCCCCAGGCAGCACAGCAGGGCATCTAAAAAGCAATGACTTTAAAAAAAAAAAAAAAAAAAAAAAAAAATTGGATTTTTATTTTGTTTAAATTATACGCTTTTCTGTTTAAACCTGTTTAAAATGAAATTGGAGTTTAATATAAAATGTTAAGGCCTAAACACACAATTTCTTAAAACATTTAAATAAAAAAATTAATGTGGAATCTGTAAGTCTCTATCAAAAACTTTGTGTTAAAAGCTGCTTTTCTGTATAAAGAAATAATTAGGGAGGAAAAATCCAACATTTGAGGTCAAGCGTTATAAATATGGCACAATAAGGGGATAGGAAAAAGGCAGGAGCTGGAAGGGGAGGATTGTACAGGAACAGAGTCCATAATAACCTAGAATTGAACCCATTAGTCATGAGTCAGTGTTCCTTTGCTGTCTAGCAAATAGCTGTGAAACTCATTGGCAGAGTGTCCCCATTCCTCTCTAGTGGCAGTTGTACACATAAGACGACTTTTACTGCAGCTGTTTACTCAAGTAGTAGAGGACTTTACTGTGGATAAAGATCTCAGCCTTGCCCAGGACCCATATTAGGGGTTAGTATGGTACCACATGATGAAATTTATTATTTTTTTTTTTAGCTTAAACACTGAAAACTTAGTTAATAACATTAAGGTTGCAAGGGCAAGCACTCAAAAGCTAGGAAATGCCAGAAATAAGGTTGCTTATTCAACCTTAATTCAGACCCCTTGTGCATATGCATTAATCTTTAATTACATAATCAAGACTGGGTTTTTTCCCTACAAATCCCTGCCTCATTCAGCACACAGGTTGAGTACTTATAGCAATAAAAATGTAGTTACATTAAAAGTCAGTAAACAGCTGAATAAAATGAATGTGTTTTAAACAGTTTAAAGGGACACTAGTTAATTATACTTTATTAGAACAGTTTAATAACTTACGATGTTAAAATCCTAACTTGTTAAAATTAACTTATTTTTCACTGCTCATTAACTAGTGTTTACCTTTGGTATGCCATTCAGCTGCTTAAACAATATAAACTAATAATTTTTTCCTTTCTGGTTCTTGGGCACTCAGTATTTGAGTGCTAAACATAGCAGAAAGATGTTTAAATTAAACAATATGCAGTAAAACATTTCCTGAAAACTCTTATGTTCAACAGTAAGTATTTAACAAAATTTCTTTTTCAAAATCTAATTTTGGAGCTTATGTTTTGAGGACACCATGGATATCTCAAATTAGACAATGATAGTGCTTCTTAAAATCGAGATGATGGGGGCATAATTTTAATGAGGCCACTGAAAGATTTGCGACTTTTATTGCAGTTATTTCTTAATAGTAAACTTCTACATAGTGAAAAAGCAGGTAATTACTCATGGAATCTGAAATATTTGTAGACTCTACCTTTAAAATTAATATATGAAATAAGGCAGCAAAAGTTGGTTCAGTGTGAAACAAATCACGGAGTTGTTAATTTTGAAGTTTTATAAATACTTTAAGCCAGAACCATATTTTATATTCTTTTGAAAACCATATCCTGGGTGCCTAGAGACAAAGTGCATTAGTGGTTAGCATGGGGGCTGGAACTTGTTCTCTTCCTTCCTATACAGATCTCATAACCTCTCCATGCCGTAATTTTGCTTAACTGTAAATAACCCACCCTTTGTAAAATAATTTGAGGTACTTTGATGAGAAGTGCTCTATAAGTTCCAAGTATTGATACTATATCCAGATAACACTTACAGCATTGTGGTTATTTTTGTAACTAAAGTGTTTTTTTGGTGCTTTTGTAACATTCTGGTGATAGACAAGTGGGATACTGTCATACTCAGATGTCTCAACTCTTCTCCTTGTTGGATGTTTAATACCAATATGATGCATTACACTTTGTGTTGGCCTTCATCACACACACACAGTGGTTTTGAGTTTGTTTTGCAAGGACCGTACTGTTGGCATAGGTGTCTGTTTTTGATTAAAGCAGACAGCAAAGCATGTGTTTTGCAGTGGTTCTGAGGTGAGTAGAAGCATGGATAATACATTAAGAACGTGTACTTTGCAAATATCTATCAAGTGATTCAGATTTTGAGTCTACAACTTTGACATTGACTAATTGCTCAATTATCAAACTGAATTAATAGTGCCTAAGTATTCAAAAATATTTTAAAACTAATATTTTGCTGACAAACATTATTGCATTATTAATAGGAAAAGTTTGCTCTGCAAAAGACGTATTGGTGTTCTTGGTGATACGAGGAGTGACAAGTGTAATTGCCCTCTCCAGGTTCAAGGTGGTGGTTGTTTTTTTTTTTTAAACTGCTTTACATGTAAAAATATTATCTATAAGTGTTGTTTATATACATTGGTACTTTTGTCTGATATGTGTTCGTTTTAATTACAGAAGTTGCTGGGTGTGTTTTGCCACCGATGAAGATGATCGAACAGCGGAGTGGGTGAGACCTTGCAGGTGTAGAGGCTCTACAAAATGGGTTCACCAAACTTGTCTACAGCGTTGGGTGGATGAAAAACAGAGAGGAAACAGTACAGCTCGAGTTGCATGTCCTCAGTGCAATGCAGAATACTTAATAGTATTTCCAAAGCTAGGTAAGAGATGTGCAGTTAAATTCAAATACAGTGCAATTGTATCAATATTTATACTCTATTTTATACAAAACTTCCAGTATCTAACTTCTGTTTGGCATGTAAACTTCTATGTTGTGAAACACATCAGGACTTGCTAATTCATCATTTAAGTTATTGGTGCTCTTTGGAAAATTGATGCAGAAATTTGCAAGTAATGCATCTGTCCTGGTTTAGTTCACTGCATCCTGTAAACTTTAGACAGCTTCTGCCCTGTAGATGAGCTGAGACCAATAGCTCACTATAATCATACCCCAGAATCCTTTGCCAGCCTGTAGAGGAGACTGGTTTTAGTCAGTTGAGGGGCAGAGAAGGGAGCCTGCCCGCAGATGTGTAACAATGTCCCTAATATTACCTGAAAGTATTTTTATATTTAATTTGTATAGGACACCGTGAGTACTGCTCCGTACCCAAGAGACAACAATATTGTAGTAGAAAAGTGGAGGGGATACTGTTCCAAGCTCTTTCCACATGGAGTTGCCAAAATTACTCCCGAGAGCATTCTGCACCAAAAATTCTGTCAAAAAATTAAAAATTCTTCACACAATATTTTAAAATTCTGCACAATTCTGTAAATTTTATTTGTCAAATGAATGTGGAAGCTCCAGCATGGCATTGGGAAGCACAGGCCACTGGCTGCACAGAAGTGAGAGATCACTGTGCTGTTCCCCCGCAGGACATGGACTCAGTGGTGAGGCTGCACCCAACCCTGACACAGCATAAGGACTGGGCCTGCCCCAGAAACACCCCAGTGCCCTGCTTCTCTGTGCCAGGTGCACCAGGTGTGGGCAGGCAGGCTCAGCAAGGCAGGCTCCAAGTGTGGAGAGGCTTAGTGTGGGGGGTCCAGGGGTGGGTTGAGAGGGGTCTGTGTGGGGCAATCTGGGTGCGGGCGGTTCAGTGGGCAATCTGGGGGGGGGGATCTTGATGCATGGGGGCTTGTTGGGGGGGGTTGGGTGCAACAGTAATGGGACTCTGCAGGGGGGTCAGGTGAAGGTGGTTGGGGCTTAGCAGGGGAGTCTGGGTGTGGGGAGTCCAGATGCTGGGGGTGTGGGGCTCAGTGGGGTGGGGATCCAAGTGCATCTGGTTGGGGCTCAGTAGGGTTGGGATCCGGGTGCGAGTAGCTCATTTGGTGGTCCAGGTGCAGGGGGAGTGGGGCTTGGGGGGAGGGGTTCTGGGTGAAGGGGGGCTGAGGCTCAGCGAGAGGGTCTGGATATGAGGGGGTCTGGATGCACAGGGGTTGGGTGGATGGGGGAGCAGCTCCCTGTACAGAGATCACTCCCTCTGCAGCTGAGGAGCCATGGGTGCAGAAAGTGCGAGGGCGGGGTGGGAGTTTGCAGAGCTTCCTACAGCTGGGGGAGAAAACTGGGGGTGGGTGTGACATGGCCCCAGATGCCATGCAGGGGAAGAGGAAGACCAGTCCTCCCCAGCCCAGCCGGGACTAGCAGCTGAGCCCAGTGCAGTGTAGGAGCCACCAACCGGGTCTTCTTCTGCCCCACAGTGATTTACCTCTCTGCCAGCTAGGGTGACCAGACAGCAAGTGTGAAAAATCGGGACAGGGGTGGAGGGTAATAGGAGCCTATATAAGAAAAAGACCCAAAAATCGGGACTGTCCCTATAAAATCGGGACATCTGGTCACCCTACTGCCAGCTGCCCTGGGCACCTGAAACGTACTGCTGGGGAAAGTCACATGACCGCGCTTGTGGCTTCCCTTTGCTTCCCCATCAGAATGTCACTTTTCTGCAGGGAAGCAAAGAAATCTGTGGGGGGACATAAATTCTGTGCATTTGCAGTGGCGCAGAATTCCCCCAAGAGTACAAAATGCTGCTCACAATAGATTGTTACCTTCTGTGGGGCTACAACTTGTACCTGGTCTCTGTTAGGCTCCTTCTTGATTGGGGGTGAGGGGAAATACAAGTGTGGTATGTCTAAACTCCACTAACTTGTGGCACAAAATGGAGATGTCACTAAATTGTGCAGTTCTTCGATCCTCTTCCTCCTTCCTTACATGAAAGATGAAACAGTTAACAATATTGGCATTTAAATTGTCACTGGGTATCTAAGTTAACACTGCACTAAGATAAATGGGGTCGTTTGCACCTCGGTGCTTTTTGTTCCAGACTCTCACTAGACTCATGTCTGCATCAGTTCCTCGGTTTGCATTTTTGAGATTTTCTTTGCAACCATGACAGCTAGAGACTTAATTTCTGTTTAAAAATCAGTATTGCTAACACTTGTGAATTAATCATGAATACCAGTATTTTGGTACTTGCAAGGGGATTTGTTGCGAAGACATGAGAGGCAAATCCGTTCCCCACAATTCTCGGGTCTGGATGCATGGGCAGAGCTCTGTACCAGAGCCTGTGTGAGTCTACACTGCCAAGAAAATCCCACAGCACAAAGTGTCAGAGCCTGGGTAAACTCACTTGGGCTCGTGAGTCTCTGGCTGTGCGGCTAAAAATATCCGTGTAAATGTTTGGGCTTGGGCTGGAGCCTGGGCTCTGAAACCTGGTGAACAACTACACTGCTACTTTAGCTCTGCAAGCCTGAATCAGTTGACCTGGGTTCTGAGACCCTGCGCTGAAGCTCTTTTATTTGCAGTGTAGATATACCCTGTGTAGCTGAGAACTTGGATTTGACCTTGCCACTTAGGGCTAACCCCTTCATGCAGGGATTAGCCCTATCTCAGTAGTAGCGGATAGAGAAGGTCCTGGGGCAGTGGGAGTCCAGGGAAGGGAGGGGTGGAGTCACAGAGAAGTTGCTGCTGGGTCCAGGACACCAGAATCAACAGCAACGCTTCCCTGCCTCCCACTGGAGTTCTCCTCTGCCCAGAACCCAACAGCTGCTCATTCCGGAGGAGTTGGGGAAGTCCTGCAGGTGCAGTTCTGGGCAGAGGAGAAGCCTCAGGGTAATTTAAGGGAAGGCTAATTAAAGTACACATTATTTTTGGCTATTTGGATACTTGAGATTTTTTTAAAAAACTAAATTGCATTGCAGTAGGATGACACATACGTAGCTGATCAAAATTATGCAAAAAAGTAGAATGACCTTTTTTTGAAGCGCTTTGAATATGAGAATTGATTTATAATCCTTAATTTAAAAAAAAAAAAACATAACTGCATGTCTCAGCTGGATTACAGCAATACTTGGGAATGAAGTCTTCAGCACTTTGGAAACTCCAGCTAGTACAGAACACTGCAGCGCATCTTCTCAGCAACACAGGCTACTGTGAGCACATCAGACCTGAGCTCCATTGGCTTCTCATAGGGTTTCGAATCAAGTTAAAGGTCTCAGGCCTTACTGTCAAAGCACTCCATAGCATTGGCTCAGGATATCTAAGAGACAGCTTCAAGCTTCATGATGAAGACAGTGGTGGATAACTGCGCTCCTGTGGCATAATGGAACTCTCCTCAATAAGATTAAAGCTTGTCTAATAGGGAAACAGAACTTTATCCAGGAATAGTTTGAGACTATGAAATTGAACTCTCCCAAGAACTGAAGACCATCACTACTCTCGCTATTTTCCACTCCAAGTGCAAGACACACTTCTTTAACATTGTCTTCTTTAACAAACACTTAGAAACAGGTATAGTTTGTTTAAAAAAAACTCACAAAAACCAAACCCTATTAAGACACCTAACTGCACATGCTTGTCCCCCGGGAGAGGATGAGAAAACAAATACCACATGACAGATGTGTAGCCATGTTGCTCAATGCACTACTGGAAGGCACTCAGATATTATGGCGATGTGTGGTGTAAGAACCTATATAGAGTATAATAGGGTTACAGAAAGCTCTGCTTGGGTTAGAGTTTTTGCAATTACCTAAGGTGGTTGATATTGTAAAGACATTCTTCCATGTAAAGATCTTTGAGGCACACACAAAGATTTATTGAAAAATAATTGGAAAACTTGATGCATAGAGTACTTTGTGCTTCTTGGATGTTAATTGTTCATTTTCCAGTTCCATTTTGTAGTCCTCCTGCAGGAGGAGAATATGGAGGAAAGGTGGAAAACTGGGAGAGGAGAGAGTCAAGACAGTAGGCAATGGATGGTAGTGCCCCGTCTGAAGGAGGAGAGAGGAAGTGGAACATCCAGGGAGAAGTGCACATTTGTGTGCATTAAAGGTTGACTTTTCAACCTGAAATTAATCACATGTACACCCTGGCAGAGGCATCCAAGGGAATTAGTCAAGACACGATTAAAAAAAAAAAAAATCAACTCAAATTAAAAAAAAAAAATCTCATTACTTTCAGGGAACTGACTCTTGATATTTGATCTCTTGAGATTGGCAATACTGATAAATGAACGCTAAGATTCAAAATAGTAGCTTCAGAGAAATGTTGGTATGATATATGGGCATGTAATGACTCTTTCAGAACCATGACTGTGGTCACTAAAGTAATGTAGAATCATTTGGACACTTTGTTACATGCCTGAGTTCTGCATGCAGCAGGTAAGTAGTAGTTTTATTACAGGCATATTGCAGATTTTAAGATTCCCTGAATTCTCCTAGTAGCCCGGCATAGAGCATCATCCTGATGCAGCACATCTAGTTTTAAGCTTTTTCCTTAACTTTTATATCTGTATGTTGAATGTTTGTCTTTAGCTGGCTTTTGGGAGATGCATTATTTTTGTTGTTTATTTAGCATCAGAGGTAATAAATAGTGCGTTACTAAAGAAAATATAGTTCCTGCCCCAAGAAGCTTAAAACAAGTGTGAGTATGACAAAGAAAGATGCAGGGAAAGATGTTAAGAAGGGAAGGAGGGAGGAATACACAAAGTAAAATTGTATAGTTACTTGTTTGGCACATTATGCTAACCATCTACATTAAATTTTACAAGGGCAGCTATTCTGCACAGAGGTGAGGATCATAGTTCACTGCTATATTGAAGGCAAATTTATAAAGACTTGCAGCTCCATTTTTAAAGTGCCACTTGTCACCTTGGTCCAGTACAAAAATTGGGAGTGTCTTATATTGTGAGCTCTTTAGAGCAGGGTTCTGTCTTATCTGTTTATACAACGCCCAGTACAATAGGGTCCCAGTTATGTTTGGGCAATTGTATGTTGCCATAATAGATGTCTTTAATAAGGAAGATAGATCTGGTATGTGCGGAGTTGTCTGATAAAGGTTGTACCTGAGAAGGAAGACTGAGCAGTCTGCTAAATTGAATTCAGTTGTACAAATACCCTGTTAATACAAAATTCTTCATATGAGAAGAATCATTTGGCTCCAAGAATGGGGAAGAAGGATCTTTTTCTCTGGATAAAAAGGAGCCTCAGGTTGATGTAAGTCAACAGCATTCTGATAAAGAATGACCCTATATGCTAGCATTTTGCATTAGGTTTTTGAATAAACTGCTTTTGATGTTTGAAGTTAGTTTAAAATATTGACTTTCTTTTATGGGATAGCGAAGTAGTGATTAGGACTGCATCTACATTTTATTTTAGCAAGGGAGGGGAAATCAAAACTCTAGAGCATTGTCCAGGTGTGCTTTTCCCTATCTAATTAAAATTTACCTTGCATTCTTTTCTGATTTTTCTTTATCTATTTTATTTGTAAAACCCACAGCTTGCTGCTGAAAAAATCCGTCTAAGGGACTTGTATGGCCCCCATCACCTCAGTATCTGAGCATCTCAATCTAATGTGTTTATCCTCAGAACACCCCCTATTCCCATTTTACAGATGGGGTGCTGAGGCAGAGAGAGTGTAATTGACTTGTATAATGTCACGTGGGAAGTCTGTGGCAGAGCGGGGAATTGAACGCAAGTCTCCCAAACCTCAGACCAGCACCCTAACTATCAGACTGTTGTTCTCACCACTATAGCGCTTATTACTGGCAGCCCTAGAAGGCAGTCAAGGTCACATTATGCCAGAGTTAGACGAGAACCAGTCTTCAAAGGATCTCACCAGCAGCACTTTCTTATGCAGCAGTAAGTATCTTTTTGGAGGTATTGCTGGTGGTGATCTCCAAGAGGCACCAGGTTTGTATGAGGGAGGGAAGGGCAACCGACAGAACTTCCCCATGTGCCACAATTAAAACTTCTGTACATCAAGAACTCAACTCCGCCATGCTCCTGGAAAATATTGTTCCACAAAGCATTCACTAAAGCATTAAGTATGAAAGCGAACTATTCTTTTTCTCAAAATTATGATTGGCAATAAAAATTAGTTTCAAAATGAAGTGGAATCCACAAATATTTCTGCATGTAAGTGACAACGGATGCTTGTTTTATGCAATCCATTTATATATAATATAGACTTTCAAAGTGAACAAAAATTTGGATGAGATGACTAAATTATGAATGGACATTCTTCTCTGCCATTTTAGATTTTTACAGATGAGATTTTAGAGATTTGTTTGAGCATAGGGGTAGCTTCCATCATATCTTATTGTCTCTATTATGCCAGACCCAAGTCTGATCCACTTAGTCATACTGCCTTTCAGATTGTCCTCAGTATATGTTTGGGTCACCTCATGTAATTTAACCACTAAACAACACTGTCCTCTTGGAACCAGGGATAGGCAGTGGGGAGCTGCTGGAGCCTTTCACTGCTACTTGTAGCTACATACCACAGCGAAGATGCAGCCTGCCTTTCATTGCAGCATGCAGCTACACATAGCCTATGCAAGCCACAAGTGTAAACAAGAAACCATCTTACAGCACTGAGTGAGTAGTCAACCCCAGCTTTCACACAATGGAAATGGAACCCAACTGTCCAGGATCTCTGCTGTACTCAGATGTACTGTGGACTGACCTGCAGATTGAGCCTTCAAGTCTCCTGCAATAGGAAAGGTTTTAGTTTGTTCTTTTGCAGCTTTCGGGGGCGAGGAAATGTACAGACACAATTACAAACTGGAGAGAGAGGGACCTTCTCAGGCACACGAGGCAGTGAACGTGTGGGTATGTTGCATATCTTCTACTGTCTCATGTTTTAAAAACATGCCTCCTTGTCGGAAATCGGACATTTCGAATGAAAAAGGGAAATAGAGGCTATATAAGCCATTAAACAATACCAAAGCATAAACCAGAGCTTTGGCATGCAAAGAACTGAACATAGCGTGTGGTACCAGGAAGTTTGTTAAGAGTATGTGGAAATAGACCTAGTTGCTCGCAAATAAAAACGAGCCTAGTAAATAAAAGATAGCAACTGGCATTGCAACACACTGCTTGACACTCAGCTAGCCAGGTAAGAAAAAACGGAGGGCAATTGGGGCCACATGTTTCTTGATAGCTGCTGGTCTGTACATTTGGATCCATGAAGGGATTTGCACAAGCCGTATTGGTCACTGTTTTTCTTGATGGTTCCAGGCTCAGCGCAGATGCTTATGTATTCTACAAGTGAGGATATGCCGAGCCAGTTTTCACAGGAGAACAAATACTTATGAACACGTCAGTGAAAGGGTTTAAAAGAAAAGTAATATAAATTTGGGAAAAATAAAATTTAGAAGAGGATCACTTGTTGAAGAACACGGATACCGTAAAGGTAACTTTTCATTCTCCTCTGGACCCCACCTCAGAGGACTGACCTCTTCAGTAATCCATTTTAACTCCATTTGTTGTGTAGTTTGTTTTGCTATTTCTCCTCCTTCACATGTTTGAAGTCGGTTTCCCGTTATTTGGACCTTCCGTACACTCCATTTATATATCCAAATATAAATTAAATGCATGCAGTTGAGCATAGCTGTCAGACACTAACAATGAATCTATAAGGTCTCACTAGACACTTCATTTCCTTGCTACCAAGTCATTCTGTTAGTGGCACAAATATTGAACATAAACCTGAACAGCTAAAATACATGATTATATTACCATCAGCCATGCAAAGTATTTTTTCAAGTGCTGCGTGCTGTACAAGTTATAATCTAATAATATTTTAATACCGACAAAACATTTGGTTTTTCTTACAATTTTAAAATCTTAAATTCACTTTACTTTTACCTAAGGTTGGAAACAATCTGTGTTCTTCTCATTCACGTTAGGATGAAAGGAAAACTAGGGTATTTTGTCACATTTCTTGCAACACAGGTATTGTAAAGCACTATTAACCATTTGCTGCACTGCCAACCCCAAGCTTTCAAAAATCATGATTTTAAAACACTGGATTATTTTTATTTGCATTTAGGTTACTGAGCCTATAGGGTGCACACTGTTCATATATTCAGGCTTTTCTCCATTACCTTGGACTCCATTGTCCGCAATATGCAAGTGTGTCATATCTTCTTCACCACATATGAATTACCATCACCAAGATGCCCCAGTGCTTGGATGAGATCAACTTGTGGTTTTTCAATCCAATGAAGGGAGAGGTTATGTTCAGAGACAGAGGAAAGCCCTTTAATTTGCAGGCAGAGTGCATTCTCCTTTGGGTGAAGATGCAAACCTACAATTTGTCAATTAATTCCTTAGGTTTGGGAGTATTCCTAGATTCCTTGCTGATGCTAAGTTAGCCCGTAGCATCTGCAAGTAATGCTTTCTATCATCTCTTTTTGGTAAGGAAATTCTATCCTGTCCAGGCAGATGATTAACTGGCCTCAGTTATACACACCTTCCTTGCCTCCCATACAGCAAATCAGTATATCTTTGCATGAAGCCATCGGCAATCAGGAAACTTCAAGTAGTACTGAATGCTCCAGTGTGTCTGTTCAGCTACACAGGATATCATGAGCACATCAGACCTGTTCTCTGTTCTGTGTATTGGCTTCCCATAGAATACTGAGTTAAGTTCAAGGTCTCAGTCCTTACCTTCAAGTCATAGATTGCGCAGCCCAGGATGTCTGAAGGATCACCTAAAGTTCCAGGATGAAGACCAGGGTTAACAACTCTGTTCCCCAGGCTCTTTTTCACACAAGCAAAATTAGTCTGCTAGACAAGCTTTTGAGAGCCAATCCAAGACTTCCATAGGAACAAAAGCCAATCATAAATCTTACCATTTGCCACTCTGAGTGGATAGCATGCTGCTTTGATCTTGTCTTCTTGCATATAAACACATAGAAGCATGTACTTTAAAAAACAAAAACCCTATCAAAACAAAACAGTATAATACACACACAATTCTACCCCTTTAGGAGAGGATGAGAAAGAAAGGAGAAACCACACATAACAGATGTAAGATGTATTGTTTAGTGTACAACTGGAAGCCACCTAGATACTACCATGATGACTGTGGTATAAGACCTGAATAAAACAGTATGGGCTAGAAACTTTTTTAAAAAGGAGAGCTGAATTCTTGTGTCATCACTTCCCTTAAGGAGCTGGGTCTTTATGAAAACACCAACTATTGCAAGACTCCATAACAATAGTAAGGGTTGGCTACACTGCATTTGGGTGAAAACGTTATCTACGATTTTTCTTAGAAAGATCGTATTTCACTTTTCAGATGCAGTTTCTCTGGTAACATTGAGTTACCTAGGAGATTTACTGCAGTCTGGATGCCCATTCTGTTACCTCAGTTTCCCCTATTCTTGTTGCTAGGCAGGGATTGAAAGTTTTGGGACAGGAGGAAGAATCTGAAATAGTTTTGAAACTTGCTTTGATTTATGATGAACGGGGATGTAGTAGTCCAGATTGTGGGGTGAGAATGTAATTGCCTTCATTTTCACAAATCTAGTTCCATGCACAGAAAGAAGGCTCAATTTAGCAACCAACTTAAAACTTGTAATGTTGTGATCTTCAGAGGTACTGAGCATGTGCAGGTCCCAGTGACCTCAGTCTGAGGTTTAGGTATTCAGCTACTACAGAAATCAGGCCATAAGTTTTCAAAGTGACTTAGTAGCAAAATAAGAAATATTTATCTCACTAAATCTTATAGTGATTGTCATTTAACTAAATACTACGCATGTGTACACATTAAAATCCTCAACCTACAGATTCTAAAATATTCAATAAAGATAAACATCTAATAAGCTTAACATGATATGTTATGTTGTAATGCTGATTTTTAAAGCACATTTAGAATGACTCTCTGTATAGTAATCAACACTGCTGCACAGATGTAGCAAAGGACATTAAAATTTACCATTTTAATACACAGTTTACTCAAACAAGAATTTTAAAAATACAGTTAACTGTCATAAGATGGTCTTGTTTAAAGCATAAGATAGAACAGGAGATCTGTGCTCTCTTCTTAGCTCTGCCATAGATATCATTGTGACCTTGAGCAAGTTTTATGCCTTACTTTACAAGTGTATTCTGAGGTTGAAATAATTACATTTGTGAAGTACTTTGGTTCCTCATTAGAAGATGCTGTAGGAGCATTGTCATGAAGTTTGTTTTAAAAATGATTTGGCTTGATGTGGCTCAGCCATTTGCAGTGAAGAATAGAGCAGGATTTCTTGATAATATCAGCTGACCTCAAAGTGAGGAACACAGCAACAAATGGAGTTATCATAGTAGTATTTTCCTTCTTCCATCGCACCCTTTTTCTCTTTAATAAGTCCGTTCGTTCTTTTTGTCTCTTCAGTTTTAGATAAAGCTGAAGTAGTTTATATTGTTGTGAAACTTTTTGCTATGTATCAAGTTTGGGCCAAATCCTGACCCCACTGTATTTGATGAAGGACTTGGTCCTTTATTTGTTCTAGATATTATTTTAAATATCACAGTGTAAACGAGGGAGAGTTTAAAAGACCCAAAGAGGGGTGGTTAGGTGCCCAATTCCCATTGAGAGGTGACTGTGTTGCCTTTTTTATTTTTATTTTTTTATTTTTTTAAGCCTTTGAAATAAGATGTCAGGTAGTTCAAGCCCAAACGTTAAATGTTATATACCAGTATATTCTTTTGGACAAAACGTGGTAGTAAAATGTTTGCACTCAGTCATTTTATTTTGATTTTAAAATTCTGCTGCAGTATCTAGAACCCAGATGTTTCTGTATTGGCTAGTCCAGTAAAACCAATAAGTTATATTAATCTATTTTCATTGTATAAGCTGTATGCAGTGTAAAAAAAACCAAAAAACAAAAACCCTAAATGGTGAAAAGTTAAACTAGGTTTTAAACTTTTTTTTTTTGTTACCAGTGCATTAGATTATTAATACATTTTTTTAACCTGACGTCCCTTATATTTAAAAAAAGGGCCAGGGTTATGACTTTATAGTACAGTGTTCCAGTTTTTATTAGTTCTGCTTTAAAGGGTGGGTCTGCTTGCCCAGATTCTTCAAGTCATCACCAATGTTAAAGATTTTCAGAACAATATTCAACTCTGTTGCTTCTGTTTATCCCATTGTATTCAGCTGAGAATTAACGGTTTTGTTGGTATGTTAGGCCATGTCTACATTACAAACTTTGGTCGATGCAGATACGTTGGCTTAAAGCCGCTGCAGTTAGTATATCACTTGTGCGTGTGCATACTTGGCTCCTTTTGTCAGTGATGCACACGCTCATCAGAAGTGCCTGTATTGACGCACGGTATAGTGCACCAGGGATAGATTTGCTAGTGTGCAACCTGCCACCGTCCAGTGCACTGTTTTTTGGCAAAGTTTTGGCAATGCATGGTGGAGCAGAAACAAGTTGTGCCAGGGTGACTGGGAGCAAGGGGTCAGCTTCTCAGTGTGCAACTGTCTCCGTGCCATAATGTCTTCTATATCAGAGGTTCTCAACCTTTTTCTTTCTGATGCGCGCCCCCCACCCCATGCTATTAAAAAAAACTCCATGGCCCACTTGTGCCACAATAACTGGTTTTCTGCATATAAAAGCCAGGACTGATGTTAAGGGGTAGCAAGCAGGGCAATTGCCTGGAGCCCCCATGAAGCTACATTGCTCAGGTTTCAGCTTCAGTCCTGAGTGACTGGGCTCAGGGACCTGGGCTTCAGCCCTGTGCCCCAGTGAGTCTAATACTGGCCCTGCTTGTAGGCCCCCCCAAAAAACCTACTCAAGGCCCCCAGACCCCTGGCTGAGAACTACTGATCTATATCCCATAATTTTCATGTATTTTTCAAAATCATACAAATCTGTATGGCTCTCCTTACTATCCACCATCTCTGAGAGCATCATGGAGACTGCACAGCTTTGAACTTTTGTCATGAATGTTGCAAGCACAGGACATACAATCCTCTGGTATTTGCAGAGTCGCAAGAACCACCAAATCAGTGGATCACAACTTTTTGGAGGTTGTTGGTGGTGGTCACAGAGCAGCTCAGGTAGTGGAGTGCTGCTTCTGGGTCTGAGAAACAAGCAATGACTGGTGGGATCACATCGTAATGCAGGCTTGGAATGATGAGCAGTGGCTGCAGAACTTTTGGATGCACAAGCACACATTCCTGGATCTGTGTGCCAGGCTCACCCCAGCCATCCAGCACAGGGACACCAGAATGAGAGCTACATTGATAGTGGAGAAGCAAGTGGCAATTGCACTGTGGAAACTTGCAATGCAATTTTGCTGCCAATCAGTCGGAAGCTATTTTGGAGTTGGAAAATCCATTATGTGGGTCCTTGTAATGCAAGTGTGCAGGGCCATTAATCGCTTCCTGCTATGTAGGACTGTATCTCCTGGCAATGTGCAGGATATAGTGGATGGATTTACAGCAGTAGGGTTCCTGAACTGTGGTGGAGCAATAGACGGCATGCATGTCTCTATTTTGGCACCAGACCACCTTGCCACAGAGTAAATCAACAGAAAAGGCTACTTTTATCTGGTTATGCAAGCATTAGTGGATTGCTGGGGACGCTTCACAGACATCGACGTGGGCCGATCAGGGAAGGTGCATGACGCTCACATCTTTAAGAACATAGGATTTTTCAGAAAACTACAAGCAGGGACTTTCTTTCCTGACTGGATTTCCATTGGGAATGTTGAAATTCCAATAGTTATCTTGGGGGAACCAGCCTATCCCTTGCTCCCCTGGTTCAAGCTCATGACAGCATCGAGATTCAACTATTGCCTCAGCAGGTGCAGAATGACAGTTGAATGTGCTTTTGGTGGATTGAAGGGTCGCTAGTGTTGTTTATTCACAAAATTGGATCTCAGTGAGAAAAATATCCCAATGGCTATAGCTATGTGCTGTGTCCTGCATAATATCTGTGAAGCAAAAGGGGGAAAGTTTTCACAGCCATGGAGCGGCTGTCTGGGTTATTAAGAGAGCTCAATACGGCGCTATACAACTCAGGGAGGCTTTGAAAGAGCACTTCAGCAGTGAGCCACTGTAATTCATTGAGGTGTACTCTGTTTTACCTGGCCCTGCTGTTTTGTGGCCTATTAGGGATTGCTTGGTGTACATGTATAAATATAACACTGTCAATGCATCTATTAATTTTGCTTGTCACTGATCCTACGACTTGCCACACTGTACAGTAACAAGTAATTGGTTGCTTTCAGAACGACTAAGGCACTCAGCAGCATATGTTTTGAACTAATAAAGAGGAATTATGTTCAAAACAATAGAATTTTAAGGTGTAACAAAATCAGTGAAGAGAAAAATCCATGCAGTTTTTAAGCAAATAGATTAAAACTTAATACATTAATACAACGGAACTTATAAAGGGGAAAGAATATTCATATCCACTGTAGCTACACATACACCAGCCTTTCACGGGTCATTGTATGTGAAGCTGGGTTCTTTCATGTCCCCTGGGATAGCATGGTGAGGATAGTGCAGCAGCCCTGGAGGCCACGTGGTATGGTGAGGGAGACTGTAGGGAGGTGCTGCAATGGAGTTCTCCAGGGACTGCACAGGGAGGTGAGCCTGGGATTGTTAAACCTGTAGGTCCACCAGAGTCTGCAGCATCTGTGTTTGCTGGCCTGATGCCTCTCCTTCTTCTTTCCCTGCTGGGATTCCTGGGCCTTTCTCCTCTCCTCTCTTTCTTTCTCTAGGCTATCTGCATTGTTCAAACTCCAGGCCTGGTACTCACTGTCTGATGCAGCACTGGCTTGCAGGATCTCATTGAATGTGTCATCCTAAGTCCTCTTCTTTCTTCTCCTCATCTGGCTCAGGTGTTCTGTGGAAGGGGAATCCCTAAAGGCTGCAATGGCAGAAGCTGCAGATAATACATACAGAGGTACCATTGTCAGTAGTCATAACAGAAAGCAAAACTTAAGATTCACACCTCTCTTCCATTGCTCCCATAAAGTTTTAAACAATACATGCTCATTGACAATTCTGTTTGGGATTGCTTGTACATGCACCACTCTCATTGCAGCCATGGTGAGTATGGCCCACCGGGGTGAGGAGGGAATTGCTTGGTTGCATGAAACTGAGTATAGGGCAATGGCATTGAATACTGGCACTATTTTCCACTGGTGGTGGTAATTTTAGCTGTCATCTCACTCCTTGGGGTAATAAAGGCAGAGAGAGTACAGCTACTGCTGGTGTCTTGAAGCTGGGTGGGCCCATATGCTGCTGCCTGTGTACTGCAGTTATACCTGCCAAAGTTATTGCTGACTGGCATGCAAAAGTATCCTATCACGGAGGAAGAAATAAGTCAGCGCTCCCTAGAAACCTTCAGGAGAGGATTTCAGAGTACCTCCGTGAAAATTTCATCGTGATCTCTCAGGAGGATTCAAGGGAAATCCTTGTGTACATAAACAAGCTGCTCCACATGGTCCTTCTTACCTAACTCTACAGGGCAATGAAAAGCAGATGATAACTTTACCTCTCTGTGTACTACTATATCTTCTAATATGAGTAAATTAATGAAAAGTTGACCACCTCCAAAAAAAAAAAAAAAAGCTCATATATCCCACTTCCTTAACTCTGCCTCTGCTGAAATATTCAGCCATGCTTTTGTCTTCTCAGCTTTTGTTATTGAAACTCCTTTCTGTGTGGCTTTCCAGTTCCAGGTCTCTAAACTCCATCCATGTGCTGAATTCTACTGTCCCAATTCTCACATATACTAAGAAATTCCATACATCCTCAAGAAAACATACATTGGCTCCCAAATTTCAGAATCCACTTCAGAACTCCTCTGGTTGTAAGACTTATGGGCTTGCTTCAGCCCACGTCATGGACCTTATCCTATTCCCTTTCTAGCGCATCAAGCAAAGTACTCCTCTATGCCTGTAGAAGGTTCACTCACTGGTTAGCGTGCTCCCTTGTGCCTGGGCTCAGTGTAGCAGCCCCTGTCTGTCACCCCCTGCTGGCAGGAGCTCGGGCCACCCAGTGCTTTGTCTCTTCTTGTGACTCAGCTCCTCGGTGAGGTCGCTTAGCCTCACCCCTTCCAAAGTCCAAAAAGTCCAAACAAAACCTAAAGTCTAATCTAGGCTCTAATCTAGGCCCCTTTTACGCCAGAGGTTTATACCTTCTTCTTGCAGGGGAGTGGTAGAGGAACCCAGGCCTACCTCCTACTTCAGGTTCTAGCGCAGGGACCCTGTGTTAGACAGCTAAGGTCTGCTTCTTACAATCCTCCACTACTCCTATTGTTGCCTGTTCAGAGGTGTCATTCACGAAGTTGCACCCTGCAGTCCTTTCTTCCTGGAGCTCCATTTCCTGAAGTTTCCTCCCAATCTGCTACTCAGATGCTTCTTCAAGGCAACTTTCAGCCTCTCTAGTAGCCCCTTTCTCGCTACCTGAGCTTGCAGCCTTTTATCCCAGCTGTTGCTAATGGACCACTACTTAGTTGCACCTGGAGAAGTAATTGATCCATCTATTAACAGTTTCCTGGTTGCGATAGTGCGGGGACTGAATACCCCATCATGCTGCCCTTTCACAGAATATCACCATTGATAACACAAAGGTGTAGACTCTGTTATCTGGAACAGTATCCTTGCATCAGACTCATTATATCTCCATCTCTTCTTAATGTGTTACTTCTCTCTACTAGATCTCTTTCATTTTGGGGGGATGTGGTGTGATTGCCCATAAATTTTCACCAGTGCCTTTTGGTTTCTTCTTACAAAGTCTTTAAAACCATATCTCTAATTTATACCATATACTTTCTGTAATCTTGTAATTTAGGTATCTAAAGAATATTTAATATGAAAGACACTATAGAAAATGGTTAGATATTATTTAAGTTCAACGTGATACAATTTTCTATATCATGGCTGTTTTTTATAGATTTCATATCTCTGTGGCTAATTGTTCTTTTTCTAATTTATCTTTCGTTCTACATTTGACATCTTACTAATCGGAAGACAAATGCTGAAGTAACCCATCTATATAAATCACAAGGTAGCTAACTGGATTGAACCATTCCAAGCAAATAAAGAAAAAATAACTGACTGTCAGAATGTATGTGTTGCAGAGTTCATGCCAAAGTTCTGTACACACAATTTAATGACAATCTATTTCTGTTGAAGGAATACAATTTTTTTCTAGACTCTGCCTAGATATTTCCCTAAGAGTACCTATAAAATATTTTTGCATATGATATTAGTGGGGAAGAACTAAAAGAACAGCCAGAATCTTGCCATTGTAAGTGCAATTCCATATCAAGTTTGATATTGTGTAATTAGTGCACTGCATACTAGTCATAATAATTCTGCAATATGCTACTGAATGCATTCCTCATCTCTAACTATGGCCTATTACCTTTTACTTTTTTCTCTGTCACCTAGGCAATTATTTTACTGTTTGAGGAGAAAGAAGAGGCCTTTTTATTTTAGACTCTAAGCTATTGTATTTGCCTATTATACAGTAATCTCATAGCCATTTTTCAAATCGAGGTACATCTGTTCTTTTAGCTTTAAACAAATCTAAACAAAACTCCAGGTTTGGCAGAGAAAATTTGTGTTCTGAAACCTATTTAATCTAGTAAAATTAATCTTGTAATTTCCCCCCCTTCATGCCTCTCACACCGGAATGTCAGGTTCCAGAGTGGTAGCCATGTTCGTCTGTATCAGCAAAAACAACGAGGAGTCCTTGTGGCACTTTAGAGACTAACAAATTTATTTGGGCATAAGCTTTCGTGGGCTAAAACCCACTTCATCAAATGCATGGAGTGGAACATACAGTAGGGAGGTATAAATACACAGCATATGAAAAGATGGAAGTTGGCTTACCAAGTGGGGGGGATCAGTGCTAATGAGCCAATTCAATTTAAGTTGGAAGTAGGCAATTCCTTAATTTCCTGGGTTTTCCCTAATCATTTCTGAAGGTGAGGTTGTTTACTTTTCTGTTCCTGACCTCACTCCAAGGGGCTATTCAGAATTCTTTTGTTATTAGATCAATAATCTCTCCAACCTTCTGTTTCAGGATTCCATGCAGTAACTCTATAGTTTTGCCTATTTTGATACATTAACTCAATCATCTTCAGGTACAATTACTGATATCTTTAGTGTTTCACACTCCTGCCTATTTCTGATTCAGTTGCTGCTGTCCACAGGTCAAGCTAGTGTTTTGTGGTATCCTTCAGGGCGCTCCACGTTTTAGACTGATTTTTTTTATTTTTTGCCTAGGCAATCTGTTAAGCTTTTCAAGCTCAAATCGTCATAATAAAACAAAAACCCATACTTTCTTTTTAAAGCTTCATAAATGGGAGATTTTCAAGATGGCAGCTTCAAGTACTGTGTGTGTGGCAGTTTGTAGGAGACACAGATCTCCATCCTACCTTTTAAAGTAATACTATTGTGCCTCATGAGTATGGGGAAAAAACTTGTTTGGGTTTTTTAAATATTTTTATTTAACTTTCATGGTATAAGATTCCTTCACAACAAATCGTATACCTAACAAATCAAAAACAAATAGATAATGTCTGCTTTGTGTAGTAACATCTTCTGTACACAACTGTATATGCTTATTTTCCTATGCCTTGTGCTGCCAAGGAAAGTCTCTTAAGCTTAGTCCAAGATCCTCCCCCTGCTCTGGCCCCTTAAGCCTTATAAAAGGGCTGTAGCACTATAAAATGGCCCTAAAAGCCCCATGTTTATCATAGGAAGGATTCCCCCAGGTAAGCACTGTGGAAGACTGCCTTAAGGCATGCCAGGGGTAGGGCTGGGAGAAGCATGCGAGGTGTGGGGCTACAGTACACAGCTTGGTGTCCCATTAGGCAGCTCTGGGAAGACTGTTGTAATTTAGACAGGTTCCCATGTCTATGTTGTATTGGGGGCCCTCCAGCTCCTGGAACAGTTATGCTTTGGAAGGGTGCAACTGTGGCTTAAAGCCATTTTAGCCCCCAAGCAGCCCTTCCCCCCTGGCTGTAAACTTTGTCTTGTCTGTTTCCTGTGCTATATGGCATTCTTCTGCTGTTTGGATATTAGTCATTGACATCTTGTTCAAATTTGCACTGGTCGCAACTTACCTCTCCTCCTTCCTACCTTAATAGTCCTCCTTTTAAAACAATTTCATGGTCGCTGTGGGACAGTTAAGATTACTGTTATTGAAACTGAACAACTTGTTCAGACTCATTGATGCTTTACATTCTTGATATATTATCTTCTCACTTACAGCATAATTTACCTATTTTTTTCTGGTTATTCAGCAAAGGAAAAAATCAGCTCAATTTCAGAATCAGCTAGTAGTTTAGTTGTTATGCTGTCACAATAATCCACCAGTTAGGATAGTTGAGGTGTTTTTTTTCTGTTTTGTTTTTTTAAAAGTCAGTTTGATTAATATAAGAGCCTAAATAGACTTAAGTGCTGACAGAGTGTTTACCATTGTACAAGACACAAAGGAAGATATCGTTCCTTGCACTAAGGCTAGGCCTAGAGTTTTTGCCTAGGCAAAGGATGGACGCATACATTGGAAGATCTAAAGAATGGTAACAAATTTAAAATATTTTTAAATAGTGTAGTAAAGCTTGAGGTGCAGGGGAGACAGAAAATATACTCCACATTGCTCTGCTCTTGCATGCCTTATACTTGCCTGTCTAGTCACTCATGTATCTAGAATGACTCCTGTTATGTAATCGAATGTCAATTGTATAGCATTTAAAATGCAAGGTCTTCAGATTAGAATGAGTGTCTATCTTTTGTATTGTACAACATCTGACACAGATAAGTCTCGTGTATGTGGGGGGTCTCTGGGTGCTGCCATTGTCTGCCATAATGGAGTCTGAAAAAAAATATACTTAGTTCTGTTAACCAAAATAAAGTCAGGCATGGTCTACAAGAATAAATATACTGTCAAAATATGCAAAGCAACAGTCCACTTAAATTTAGAAATTGCTTTATTTTCTTTGGTGGTTTGAAGGAATTGGCTTTTCTTAACGTGTCCGCCTCAGCATTGTGTTCTGCTAAAAATAAGTGGTAATCACAACACAAACGGTTCTAATTTTGTCAGTTTGGTTGCTGAAAGTAAGTCGTTTGAAGGCTATTTTTTTTTCCTTTACTGTATCAGAATCCAGCAAGGTATAGCAACTCCTCACTTATCATCCTGGTTAACATTTTTCGCTGATCTATTAGAGAAAAAGCTTGTTTAAAGTTGTGCAGTGCTCCCTTATAACATTAGTCTGCCTGCTTTGTCCACTGCTTGCAGGATTCTCTGGAAGAGTACTCTGTCCTCGTGGGGGCTTGGAACCAGAGTGGGCCAGTAGCCCCCCTATCAGCTCCCCTAAGTTCCCTGTAAGTAGGTGTGCGGCTGGGCTCTCAGTTGCCACGATTCAGGTGTCCCTCCCCCCACTGCCATGTGCTGCTCCTGCCCTCTTCTTTGGAGCTGCTCCCGGGAGCCTCCTGTTTGCTGTGCAGAGGCGGGGGAGAGGAGTACTGATGTCAAGGTGTCCCCCTACTCCTGTACCCCATCTCCATGGGGACGGGGGGGGAGGGGGTGGAAGACACACGACAGCTCAGGATGGAGGGAGCTTGCTGGAAGCTGCTGCTGAGTCTGAACTTGCTGATCTACTTAAAAGGGTAGCATACTTAAAGTGGGGTCAGTGTACTTAAAGGGGCAACGCATGTCTCTATCACACACACACACACATGCACCCTCTCTCCCCCCCCCCCCCAGCACTTTGGAAAGTCAGCGCCTGTGCATGTGCTGTCTGGAGGAGGGAGTGGTGTGCTCCAGCAGGATAGAGTGAGTTCATCATCACTTCCACAGGGAAGTGTTTGCAGCCACTGCCATGCGTCTATTGTGTTTCTTCCCTCCTGCCTCAGTGCATACTGCCTTGTAGAGTGTGAGGCTACATTAACATGTTAACCCTTGAGGGCTCAGCCGAGTGCTAGTTCATCATTTAGGAGCAAGGCATTCCCTGGGAAATATCCCACTGTCTTACTCCACCACCTCACCCAAGCTTCACAATCAGTGTACAGCATTAAATTGTTTAAAATTGTTTAAAACTTATATTGTATATGTATATAATGTCTTTTGTCTGGTGGAAAAAAAAATTCCCTGGAACCTAACCCTCCTTCCCCATTTACATTTATTCTTACGGAGAAATTGGATTTGTTTAACATCATTTCGCTTAAAGTAGCATTTTTCAGGAACATAACTACAACATTAAGCGAGGAGTTACTGTAGTTACATACTTTCAGTTTTAAGTGTCTAAGTTCATGGACTAATGTTTGTTCCAAAGACGCAATTCCTAGTGAAATCTTACTGTACTGTGACAGATTCATCAGGACTTAGCAAAGCTGATGTCTGTTAGCTTTTTTTTACATTGACTGAAAAAAAAGATTAATTGTTTTTTTTTTTTTTTTTTTTATGTCCTTAGAAGTAACTATTAGAATTAAACTGAAGACCAGAAGCAGCAGGTTCTCCTTATGCCATGGATGAGTTTAAGGGAAGCAGAGTCTTATTTAAAAGAAAATCTGTGATATCCTTACCATTTTGTTAGTAAATGTTGTGATTGTATGCAGGTAGTCCTGTTTGTTGGTTGTTCAATTGTAACTGTAAAATTAACTTTATTTTCTGTTTAACTATCTGCTGCTCTCTCCAGGGTGTTTGTGTTTTTTTTTGTTTTTTTTTTAAGATATATTAGAGTATCTGTGCACCATATTGAATAAGGACATCCTTTCAGTTCTAAAGTGTCACAGTACGGGAATCCATGGTCAAGGCCTAGTGTCCCATGCAGCACATTAGATTTAAAATTTATATGTTAAGGATCCAGAATTTCTTCTTCGAGTGCTTGCTCATGTAAATTAGCAGTATCTATAGGGTCAGCTGTGGTGCCCCCTTGAGGGCTGTGCCCACGTGCTGGTATTGAGGTGCCGCCGACCCTACATCCTCTCAGTTCCTTCTTACCACCCATGACGGTTGGTCGGAGCACCTTGTCTTGCAATTGCAAGAGCATTAGTGGTTCTTCAGCAGCCCATTGTTTGTTGTTTTTGTATATAGTTTAGGTACTTAAGTAGCCTTTAAGTTAAGTGTTAGGTAGTTTGGTAGTTGGAGGCCCGGCTGGGACTTCGCCCCAGAACGGGGCATGCCTCACTCTCCCAGCTTCAAACCACGCTCATCATGCAACAGGCCGATGGCTATTAATGACCCCCAGGACAGTTGTCTGAAGTGCTTGGGGTAGTCCCATAGAAAGGACAAGTGCAGAATCTGAAAGAAATTTTGCCCTAGAACCCAAAAGGAGCGGGATATCCACTTGAAGGTCCTCCTTATAGAGGCTGCACTTCCTCCTGCATCAGAGCCTTCCCGCTCGGATCTCACGCCTAGCGCCTCGGCATCGGTGCGGAGCGCACCAGGCTCTGCCCAGCACTGTTCCCCCTTGTTGGTGCCAAAGAAGCGAGAAAAGAAGAAAAGCCTCCATGACACTGGAAGGGAAAGGGGTCTTGGGCAATGGACTTGTGTCAGGCCATGTGCCCGCCCCAGGGCTTCACAGGAGTACCTGTGAGGTCGGAACCCCCAGCCCAGCCAGGGATCCACCTCTGACTCCCGAGAGTAGCAGGGGACCCAGACTTCTCCTAGGGCCCTCGTTGCTCGAAGCAGCCACGGCGGCTAAAGAACAAGCAGGCCAACCAGCACCGCAGACACTGTGCCAGGTGCCGGACTCGGCTAAGGCCCCAGTGCCTAAAGGCAAGCCAGGCGTGGGACCGCCCCATAGGGCAGTGGAGCAGCCTCCATCCTCAGAACGCAGGCATAGATCCCCATCTCTGCAGCCTAGGACCCCAGCATTGCATTTTTGGTCTCCGGTTAGAAGGCCCAGGTCCCCAACACCACACTCCCCCAATGAGACATGGGACACCGGAGTCGAGGCACCCGTCCTTGTATTACCGGTAAGCTTCCCGTCAAAGATTTCCACAGCGCAAGTCACGGTCTCACAGATGGTCCCCACTGAGGGGTGGCACCGGTCTCCATTCCACCGGCTCTGTTTGTCAGGCAGACACCGATCCTCGCCTCGCTGGTCGCTGACCAGGGTCAGTTGCAGACTCAGACCTTGACGGCTCCACTCTGGTCACTGGAAGAACAATGGTTGGACTTGGACTGGGAGTTCAGCCCCTCACCAAGAAGGCATGATTCGCAGCTGATCTGCGAAGCTGGTGCGGTGCTTGAAGCGACAGCATTCCAGCAGGGACAGTGGCCTGTTCAATGGCCGTACTGCTGATTCCATATTCCCACCAGTCCTCCCTGGTTGCCTCAGACAAACTACCACCGATACCGGAGTCTGAACACGTTACCGACTCCGACATGGAGGCAGCACATCGGACTCCAGCACTTAAGGAGCCATCCCCGGAGAAGGAAGGGGAACCCACCCCTCCCCCAGCGGTGCACTCATCATCGCCGTCTCTGGACAAAGCGGTGGCAGGTCCCTCCCAAATGGGCAGTCCCCCAACAACTTCAAGGAGCACCAGGCCCTCCTTAAAATGGTGGCTACCAACTTGAACTTTAAAAATTGAGGAGGTTGCGGTGGAGTCTAACAACCTCTTTAACATTATATCTTCCTCCACCCCGGCCTGGGTTGTGCTATTTGGGCCTTCCAGAAGCCAAGAAGGCCAGAAGCAGTCATTTTGAGGGTGGGCTCGAAGATGCACCCTCCCACTCTTTCCTTAACTGCCTCTGCCCCTTCCCGTCGGCCTGATCTCGGCTGACCTCAGACTGTTGGGTGCTTGAAGTAATATCCTCAGGTTACACCCTGCAGTTTGTGGCTGACCCATCCCTCTTCAGGGATCCTTTTCACAAGCAACTCCTTGTCCAAGAGGTTAAGAATCTCCTGCGCCTGGGGGTGGTGGTGGAGGTCCCTTCCTCTACTTCCTGATCCTGAAAGAAAAAGGGGGCATTTAAGTTAAGTGCATGTAAGCCCATCCTCTCACCACCGCTCATGCTTGCCTGCAATTGTTGAGCCCCATGGCAGCCTGCGCTTAGGTGGTCCGACATGTATGGCGCAGTCTCAGGCCCCTGCAGGTGTGGCTGCATCAGTCTATGTCCCCAACAGACATAGCATGGACTGGGTGGTTTGGGTCCCAGACACATACTAAAAGAACGAGGAGTACTTGTTGCACCTTAGAGACTAACTTAGAGTCATTCACCTGGTGGCAGAATCCTTCATCGGTGTTGGAGGGAGTTCCCTTTGTAGCTCTGTCTCCGTTGGTGACTCTCATCCCTGATGCCTCAGACCTGGGGTGGGGAGCCCACTGGGCGATCTTACCATGCAAGGGTTATGACTGAGTCACAATTGCTCCCTACATGTCAATGTCAGGGAGCTCAGAGTGGTTCGCCTGGCCTGCCAAGACTTCCTACCTCACATAAAAAGCAGGGCAGTCCAGGTCCTGATAGACAATACAGTGGCTATGTTCTGTATCAAAAAGCAAGGCAGAGCCAGATAGTCTGCCCTTTGCCAAGAAGCTCTCCAGCTCTGGGACTTCTGTGTAAAACACGGCATCCGTCTCGTAGCCGCACATCTCGCCAGGGCCAGGAACGATTTGGCAGATCGCCTCAGCAGGACCTTCTCATCTCATCACAAGTGGTCCCTCCATCCGAAAGTGGTCAACATCATCCCCCAGAGGTGGGGAACTCCCCAGGTTCACATCCAGGCAGAACAGGAAATGCCACATTTGCTGCTCAATTCAGGGGATTGACAGAGGCTTCCTGTCAGACGCTTTCCTACTCCCATGGTCGGGGGCTCTGTTGTATGTCTTTCCCCCAGTGCTATTAATTCACAGTGTCATCATGAAGATCAAGCAGGACAGGGTGATGATGGTCCTCATAGCGCCAGGTTGGCCGCGCCAGCACTGGTTCGGCATGTTTCTGAACCTCTTGGTGGCTGCTCCATTACAGCTACTGCTCAGACCACACCTGCAGGCCCAGTTGGGCAGCAGAAAGCCCTCCACATGAACAACCTACCTGGCCAAAGGGAAACAGTTTGCTTCTTGGACCTCGAATAAAGGCATTCCGCCTGTGTGGGCCTCTCTGCAGTTAATTCTGGACTACTTTCTGCATCTCAAGCTCCAAGGCCTGTCCCTTTCATCTACCAAGGCCACTATCCTGGCCTTCCATCACCTGCTCGAAGGTAGGTCAGTTTTCGCCCAGGACATGACTGCCAGGTTCCTCAAGGGCCTCGAGCACCTCTACCCTCACATCAGGAAACCTGTCCCTCCATGGGATCTGAATCTTGTGCTGTCGTGGCTCACTGGGCTCCTCTTCGAGACTCTGGCTTCCTGCTCTCTCCTTCACCTTTCTTGGAAGGTCTCATTCTTGGTTGCAATAACATCTGCCTGCCACGTCTCTGAGATTAAGGCACTTATCTCAGAATCGCCCTAGACGGTCTTTTACAAAGACAAGATCCAGCTGCAGCCTCACCCAGCTTTCCTGCCCAGGATGTTCTCACAGTTTCATATAGGCCAGGACATTTACTTACCTGTCTTTTTTCCAAAGCCACATAAGTCGGAGGAGCGTAGGTTGCATTCCCTAGAAGTCAGAAGGGCGCTAGCCTTCTACATTGAAAGGACCAAGCCATTCTGCAAGTTGACCCAATTGTTTGTCGCGGTGGCCAACGGTAAAAGGTCATCCAGTGTCCGCTCAAAGAATTTCTTCTTGGATCACCAGCTGCATTTGCTGCTGTTACGATCAGGCACAGGTGTCACCTCCAGCAATTGTCATCACCCACTCAGCCAGGGCACAAGCCTCTTCGGCAGCTTTCCTAGTCCAAGTGCGTATTCAGGACATCTGTAGAGTGGCCATCTGGTCGTTCACGTCCTATTATGCACTTACCCAGCAGGCCCGGGACAATGCTGGCTTTGGTAGAGCAGTACTGCAACCCGCTAAACTGTGAACTCCGAGCCCACCTCCATTGATAATGCTTGTGAGTCACCTAGAATGGAATTGACATGAGCAAGCACTCGAAGAAGAAAAAATGCTTACCTGCCTTTTGTGACCATTGTTGTTCAAGATCTGTTGCTCATGTCCATTCCATTACTTACCCTCCTATCCCTCTGTCAGAGTTGTTGGGAAGAAGGAACTGAGAGGGGATAGGATCAGTGGTGCCTATATACCAGTGCATATGCGTGGCACTCAAGGAGGCACCACAGCTGACCCTACGGATACCGCTAAGGCAAAAATCTCAGACGACTGTGCACGTGAGCGCGCACACATCTAGAATGGAATGAGCAACACATCTCAAAAAACAACAGTTACGAACAGTAGGTACCAGTTTTTTATATGGTGCTACTTCCCACCCCCACTTTCCTTTTATTTGGAGCTCTCCAGTTTAGACCAACGTCCTTTTGTTCTTCTTATGACTAAAGTGACAAGGAGAACTCTAAGGGTACATCTACACTACAGCGGGGAGTCGATTTAAGATACGCAAATTCAGCTACGTGAATAGCGTAGCTGAATTCGACATATTGCAGCCGACTTACCCAGTTGTGAGGACGGCGGCAAAATCGACTTCTGCCGCTTTTTGTCGGCGGCGCTTACTACCACCTCCGCTGGTGGAGTTAGAGCGCCGATTTGGGGATCGATTGTCACGTCCCGACGGGACGCGATAAATCGATCCCCGAGAGGTCGATTTCTACCCGCCGATTCAGGCGGGTAGTATAGACCAGACCTAAGAGTCCTACTATAGCATACTGTAAGAGTGGGAGGTGTTGTGGCCGATCACCAATTAACATTTCTCTGAGCCATTGTTTCAGTCTTTGTGTATTACTGTGCTTTGTATTGGTATGTCATTAATCTGCTTGTTGTGCAGATTTTATTTAAAAAGAGCCTCAAAGATACTATAAAATTGAAAGGATAATTTTTATGGAACTTTCACTTCTCTATTGAGCAATTAGGAAAATTTCATCTTGGTATGACCTGCTGCCTAGTAAAACCAGATTTCAAAGACTTGATTATTGGCATTCTTCATCTAGAAATTTCTAGAAAACTTTACAATATACATTGATATATTAGTGCTCCCAGTGTATTTCAATAGAATTTTTAAGAACAGAATTATTGTCTTCAAACCTCATGCAGTTACTACTGTTAAAAATATTAAACCAAAGGCAAATTGACTACATTCAGTAGTATTTGAAGAGTAATTACAGCATAAGTAATCTTTGTTTAGTGTGTTAGAAACAGAATGATTTATTTGGCAAAGTCCTTTTACATGCTTTTAAAAATATATAAAATGTAAATCTAGTTCTAGTTAATTCCAAACATGGTGAGTCTGAAAGCAAGACCAGATATTCTCAGAAACACTTCTCCTTTCTGTCTGTGCACACACCTGTCTATGGCCTCTGACTCTGGCTCGGATTGCAAGCCTATAAAATTGCAGTGTAGGTGTTCAGGGTTGGGCTGGTGTCCGAGCTCTGGCACCCTCCCCCCTCGTGACTCCAGCCTGAGGCTGAATGTCTACACTGCAGATTTGTAGCCCTGTAGCCCGAGCCCCATGAGTCCAAGTCCGCTGACCCATGCCAGCCCGCACGCCTTTTATTGTAATGTGGACATACTCTTAGGTTTAAGTTTCAGCTTTGTTGTGGCTCTTTCTGGTATACAAACTCTTGCAGGGGGAAGAAAGTGCACATGAGCACCCCCACACCTTGAACAGTGTTGGGGAACAATATTGTGATGCGGTGCATCGATCTGCAAATAGAGTTGACCAACAAAATGGTGAAACTGCTTATTCACACAGTGCTATCAGAGGCACAAAATAAAGTGGGGGGGGGAGAAAGGTGGTTCTCCAATCTTGGGGTCATTTCTAAACATAATAAGTACGTTTTCCATTAGTAAGGAGATTTCAAATTGACAATGTCCTTCTAATTTCTCCTTGAGAATAGGATAAGGTTTTAGTAGAACAGTCCTCTCAAATTGAAATAGAAGCAGTCTGAAATCAGAGTTTGAAACACTATTTAAATTATATCTATGGTAGTTTTCTTCCTCTGAAATGCTAAGTATATATAAAGAAAAATCCCAAGTCCCCAGAAATGGCAGATGTACCTGTACAACTGGAAGACTAGGTCATTAAAAATTGTTGCTCGTGCACATACAGAAGATGTCTGCCAACTATAGTAAAGCATTACCAAGGTAACACTTTATTGGAATCATATACTTCATTTGATAATCAGATGCAACATATTTTATCAGGTAAAGTTGTGTGTGTCTGTGTACACATTATTGTAATGAGAGTTTCTGTTAATACTATTAGAGCTATTGCCCCCTTGACTGAAATTTCCTCTTTTAAAGAATACCTGATGTGTTTTGAGTCTGACTTTTTCACGTGCTCAGGGTCTAACTGATTACCTTATTCAGGGTTGGGAAGAAATTCCCCCCCCCCCAGGTCAGATTGACAGGGACCGAGGGTTTTTTAGCCTTCTGTGGCATGGGGCAGGGGTCACTTGCTAGGATCATCTGGGTATATCCCACTAAATCAGTTCCTTGCCATTTATGGGGCCTCAGGGATTGGTGCACCTCAGTCCCTCCTGTTCTCTATCTGTGGCACACAATAGTCTCCTTAGGGCTGTAATACTTTGATCTAATTCTGGTTGTTTGGCTTGCTGTGGGGGTGGCATTTAGTGGCCTATGATATAGAAGTGGTCAGACTAGATGTTCTGGTGGTCCCACCCTGGCCTTAAACTCTGATTGTGACTCTAAAGTCTGCTAAATTAATCAGTTTACTAAATAATGTACAATTTGTTGGTTTTTTATTACAATATCCTTTTTGAAACATCCTTCTCCTTTCTATTGTAGGTCCAGTTGTTTATGTCTTGGACCTTGCAGATCGGCTGATCTCAAAATCATGTCCATTTGCTGCAGCAGGAATAATGGTGGGCTCGATCTACTGGACAGCTGTCACCTATGGAGCTGTGACAGTGATGCAGGTTCAAATTCACTTTTTTCTTACATGTTACTACTTCTGAAATAATTTTCTTAAGATTCTCTTAGCTGAATTTTTTCCTTTTGTATTTTAAAACTGGTGATAGTTTAGAGCTGAAACAGCCACAGCTTTAGAAACATACATCCAGCTGAGTGTGACACAGAGTAACCAGTGTCATCTATTCTTTAGTGCAGAGGCAATGATTTCTTGACATATGAAAGGACTGTAAAAGCACTGTTGGTAGAAGATTCTAAAACAGTAGCCTGATACTGATGTGTACAACAGGGATTCCAGGTATTTTCTTCCTGGCCTGACCTGTTTTTTGGTAGAGTTGCTGTGCACTTTCAAAACAGTTACTGTGCTCCACCTCAGGAAGATGAACAATTTTGTTGTCATTCCTGTGTATGCTTGTAAGGCCCTTTCAGGATGGAAGGTACTATTTGCATACAGTAAATGGCAGATTCAGGCCCCAATTTGGGGTTACGTGTGATCCCTTTGATGATAGCTCTGCCAGTGTAAAGGGGCTGCATAAACCCAGCAGAAATGGCTACTTTGGAATCCCCCAATGATGGGGGTTGCCTCAGATGGCAGAGAAATGACAACATAATTTTTATGTTGCTGACCCTTCACCCGGCTCGCATATTTTCGGCTGCTGCCATGGTCTTTATGGGGCCATTGCAACTTGGATTACATTACTTAGAACTGTAAATTTATTAATAATAAAGCTATTATTTAGTGATGCAGGTACCAGCCCCTGCCTTTAGGTTTCTTTACTGCTGTATACTGAGTCTTCTCTGCCAGATACAGTAATGGGCTTTTTATTAGTGACTAAACTTGGAGTTTATGAAAGTGAATTCTCAGTGCTATATCTGGATGGAGGTGGGGCAACATTAGGAAAGTTTAACATTTTCCAGCTCCTCTAGAACTGCTTGGTGAAAACTTGACAGGATTGGCAGGTTATCCCTCAATTTTTTAATTTTTTTAAATAGGCACCTGGCTTTAAGGAAATAAAAATTATGGATCTATCAAAATCAGCATAGTGAATAAATAAATAAATTAATGGAGATATCCCATCTCCTAGAACTGGAAGGGACCTTGAAAGGTCGAGTCCAGCACCCTGCCTTCACTAGCAGGACCAAGTACTGATTTTGCTCCAGACCCTAAGTGGCCCCCTCAAGGATTGAACTCACAACCCTAGGTTTAGCAAGCCAATGCTCAAACCACTGAGCTATCCCTCCCCATATTTAGGATTATAGTGGTAATCCTAAATATGCACCTCTTAATGAGTCTAATCCTTAAGAAATTAGCTAAATCCCAGGTGTTTAATCTGAGCTGGCTAATTTCTTAAGATTTATTGTGGTCCTTGATTGGGAGAATGGCAGGTTGGGGGCACTATGCTGGAGTGCGGGGCCGGGCTGGGCGCCAGGCCGGGCCGGGAGCCGGTCGTCCGGGGCTGGTCGGCTGGGCCCGCGGGGCCGGGAGCCGGTCGTCCAGGGGCGCGGGGCCGGTCGTCCGGGGGCGCGGGGCCGGTTGGCCGGGAGCCGGCAGTGCTGGGCGGGCCGGGGGTGGGCGGGCCGGGGCCGGCACCCCAGGGCCCGAGCCGACCCAGGCTGGAGCTGCCGGGGGCCAGCCTGGGCCGCGTCTCCTCCCCCCACACTCCCCCTTACCTGCTTCAGGCTTCCCGCGAATCAAATGTTCGCGGGAAGCAGGGGAGGGGGCGGAGACTTTGGGGAGGGGGCAGAGTTGGGGAGGGGGGCATGGGCGGGGCTAGGGGCGGGGCCGGGGCCCTGTGGAGTGTCCTCCATTTGGAGGCACAAAATATGGTAACCCTAAAGTTGAGGAGCAGGATAAGAGTCTCGTAGTTAACTCTCAGTTGGGAGGAGGTTGGTGAGGAAGCTGAAGAGAAATTCTGCATGCATTGTCTTCGCTGCTCTAAGAATTAATTTACTCATTTACCATTTTTTGGGCCACAGTAACTTCAGCTAATACAATCAGTATTACAGGCTGTGTTGACTAATGCACCCTTCAACAATTTTGGAAAAGTAAAGTAGACTTGCCTACTTAACTGAAAAAAAAACTTCCAGAAATGCTGTTGAGAGCTGTGCTGTGGCTAGTTATCTTCACAATATTTTCTTACCTGCCATCACACCCATTCTACTGAAGCTCTGTTTCTGTTTTGTTTTTTTCAAGTGATCTTCAACAGTCTATTCTCTGTGTTGTACCAAATAAAGCCTATGCTGCTCGTTTGTTTTGATACAAACATATTAAGACAGCCAATGTCTAAGACAACCAGTGCTTGTTACATTTCTCACTTTTGTGCTCTGCCTGGACTGTCATTTGAAGGTCATGCAAAAGTTAATTCTTTCTAGAAGCGCATCAGTGATGGTAGCAGCCCTGGTCAGTTTTGCCAAAAGACCTAGAGGACAGGTACAATTTTCAAAATTTAATGTATCTGAGTTCTCAACCTATCAAAAGTCTACTCTAAAGACTGTCTACAAAACTGTGTTTTGAACATGTGCCTGCATCTTAACAAAGTATTTAAATCTGAGTAGAGATTTGAGCTTTTTGAATGTATAGGCCATTTCAAGTCTCTTTCTTGTTTAAACAAGACGAGAGCACTTAGTCTGACAGTTGGCTTGGCAGGTCTTGACCCACACCAGTTAAAATGCAGGACATTAAATACAAGTCAACTGTCCCTATTTAAGAGTGACATTTTGCTAAAAATATATGACTAATAGTCACTTTACCATGAGGCTCAAGTGTGACCTTAATTGTAGTTTTGACAGTGCAACAATAAAATCTGATTTTTTGCAGTAAGAAATTATCTTAAATCATTCGGTAATAAAATTATGAAGTCCAACTAACGATAAATCTTTTATTTTAGATTAGTATGTAGCATACAGACTTAAAAGTATAATTGCTGTTTTTGTTGCATGGTATCAAATGTTAACCTTAGTTTTAAAAAAGGCTCATTTACATGAGAAGCTGCATGTGCAACTGGTGGGGTCATAGTGGGAAAACAGTTTTTTTTATGATGCACAGAGAAGGAATACACATTACTAGTGTGCCCTCTCTCATGCTCTACTTCTAACCATTAATCAGAAAATTCAGCTATTGATTTGTATTCTTAAATCGTAGCTGCTGAGCAATTTTTAATCCCAGAATTAAAATTCATCTTTCCAAAGTTATGTGGCCTCCTGGGGATTTTAGAAAACATTCTATTGCACTATAAGGTAGCTTTAAAATACACCTCTACCTCAATATAATGCTGTCCTCGGGAGCCAAAAAATCTTACCATGTTATAGGTGAAACTATGTTATATTGAACTTGCTTTGATCCACCGGAGTGTGCAGCCCCGCTCCCTGGAGCACTGCTTTACCGCGTTATAGCCGAATTCGTGTTATATTGGGTCGCGTTATATCGAGGTAGAGGTATCTCAGAGACTTTACATTATTTATATGTAAACACAACTAGGAGTAAGTACATAGAGAAGCACATTTGCCCCTTTCTGGGTAAGAAGAAGTTAATTATGTAATGACTCACTAATGCAAGATGAGTCATGCAAGAACTGGAAGTGGTAAGTCACCAACAGCAAATTTGATAAGTAGTGAAGGGCACCACATAAGAGATTTAAGCTTCAGGTAAAATTTAATAGGATTATTTTAAAGTTTAGATGCCTGGACAATTTGATACAAACCAGTAAAACAGGGGTCGGCAACCTTTCAGAAGTGGTGTGCTGTGTCTTCATTTATTCACTCTAAGTTAAGGTGTCGGGTGCCAGTAATACATTTTAACGTTTTTAGAAAGTCTCTTTCTATAAGTGTATAATATATAACTAAACTATTGTTGTATGTAAAGTAAATAAGGTTTTTAAAATGTTTAAGAAGCTTCATATAAAATTAAAGTGGAGAGCCCCCCGGACCGGTGGCCAGCACCCTGAAAATCAGCTTGTGTGCCGCCTTTGTCCCACGTGCCATAGGTTGCCTACCCCTGCAGTAAAATCTTTCAAAACTAGACACTTAAAGTATGTCCACTGCACGATAGCCATCTGACACTAAAACTTTTTAAACATTTCACAGGTTGTAGGTCATAAAGAAGGTCTTGATGTCATGGAGAGAGCTGATCCTTTATTTCTTTTGATTGGACTTCCCACCATCCCAGTCATGCTGATACTGGGCAAGATGATTCGTTGGGAAGATTATGTGCTCAGACTGTGGCGCAAATATTCTAACAAATTGCAAATTCTGAATAGTATATTTCCAGGTAATGCAATTAAATCTAAATGAAATATGAAGTCTGTGCTCTGCCCATGCGAGGTGGGGGGTAGAGGGCAGTTTCGCTATCTTTTAAATGGGATAATAATGCTCCCTTCCCTCTGCCCTCTGTCTAGTTTATTTTGATTATATGATCTTAAGGGCAGGTACTGTCTCTTACTGTGTGATTGTACAGTGCCTAGCACAATAGGGCCCCAAACTCTGTTGAGGCCTCTATGCTCTGTTGTAGTGCAAATATTAAAATAAAAGAACTATACATGAAATTTTAGTGTGAGAATAAAAGTTGATGCCTAACAATAATTTCTTCATTTAATAGAAATAGAATACTTACTGGAGAGAGGGATGCTTTATAATAAAATTGTTAGATTGTAGAAAACTAATTAGACTTGAAGGCTAGATTCATAATGGAAAAAAAGTTTTAAGTCTTCAGTTTGTTAGCTGGCAATATGATTTTTCTCTAGGAATTGGATGTCCTGTTCCTCGTATTCCAGCTGAGGCCAACCCTCTAGCAGATCACGTCTCTGCTACTCGTATTCTGTGTGGAGCTCTTGTCTTTCCAACCATTGCCACCATAGTTGGCAAGCTGATGTTCAGCAGTGTTAATTCTAATTTACAAAGGACAATCCTGGTAAGATGATTTAAGAAGATTGTTTTTCAGAAATGGCAATAATAATGGTATAAGGAGTTGTAGTAAATATTCTGTGTGAGCAGAAGGTAAAAGAAACATACATGGAAGTAGAATTTAGAATGGTATTTGACTGATGTGCTTTTTCATAGGATGAGTATTTTCAAGATGCCTTGTCTGGACTTCTCAAACTGTCGGTCGCAACCCCGTTTTAGGGGGTTGCCAGAGCTGATGTTAACCTTGCTGGGGCTGAAGCTGAAGCCTGAGCCCCACCGCCCAGGGCTGAAGCCGAAGCCGAAGCCCCAAGGGCTTCAGCCCTGGGTGGCGGGGCTCAGGTTACAGGACTCCCACTTGGGGTTGAAGCCCTTGGGCTTCAGCTTTGGACCCCCCACATGGAACAGTGGGGCTTTGGCTTAGGGCCCTCCTGCCCTGGGCAGTGGGGCTCAAGCTTTGTCCCACCCGGGGCAGCAGGGCTCAGGCTTCGGGTCCCTCCCTCCTGGGGTCATGTAGCAATTTTTGTTGACAGAAGGGGATCACTGTGCAATGAAGTTTGAGAACCCCTGGTCTATACGGTGGGCTGGAATCACCAATGTAATTTAATCTAAAATGGTAAATTAATCTCGACCCAGAATCCTAGACAGGACTTAAACAGACAAACCAAAAAACCTACAAGTCTAAGATCTAAACAAAGTAACCAGAGGGTGATGTGGAAGATGAGGAGGAGGGGACCCACCAGTGATTTCCAGGGTAAGCTGGCTACCTCTAAAGGTTGCTTGTCGATAGCCAACCCAGTTTTAGTGTAGGGAGATTGACTGTTGGGGCTATTGTCATGCAGGTATTTGATGCCATGCATAAGGCACTGTTGCACCAGGTTATAAAGGTTGGTAATACTCAGCAGATTGATGGCTTTTCACACATGAGGTTCCCAAACTATATTGAGGCAGTTCACGGAATCCACATGCCTATCGTTTGCTCCCTGCACCAGGCCTCAGCGTTTATAAACTGAAAGGGTATTGCTCAGTGTTGCACTAAGGGCTGGTTGACCACCATGTCAGGTTTACAGTAATAAATGCAGGATGGTCTGGAAAGGTCCACGATGCTAGGATCTTTCACAACTCAGCTATGTTTACCTTAAGGAATAAAGGATATTTGCCCCCCCTATGGACATTATCCTGGGAGACCTGGTCAATGAAGGCATTCCCTGGCCTCTGGGATAGAAGGAAGGAACAGTTTAACTGTTACAGAATGACAGTGGAGCATACATCTGAAAAGAAAATGGTGCTGTTTATGGGCTAGGTTGGAAGTTGCAAGAAAAACCTTGCCCAAGAAGATAGCTGCATGTTGTATTTTGCACAGTATTTCTGAAAGTAAGGGAGAAAGCCTTAATGGCTCGTCGGAGGCTGAGGTGCAGAGACTTGCTCAACTTTTTGAACAGCCAGCAAGGTATAATCTAGACTATGGAAACAGCGAGGCAGTACTGTCAGGATGCCTACTGCTCTTACTTTGAGTCTCAGGCTGACAATGTGCATCTAGCTATTATCCTGGGCAGGAGTGAGCAGAATTGCAGTCTCTTTGATGGGTGGTAGAAGTGGCACGTTGTGGAACTCTTTATTGTATCTTGGGTGTGTACCTTTATACTTAATATGCAAAATTTACTTTTTTTTTGTATGTACCATGCATTGTGGACGCGCTATAAATGAATTTTTAATGGATTGTATTATTATTAAACAACAACTTGTTACATAACCATAAATAAAACTTTAATTAAAACAACAATGAAACAGATCTTTAAAGCAGTGGTCTCCAAACTTTTGAGGGTCCCACCCCTCTCCCCCAGAGCAGGGGCTGGGTGCTTGGCTACGGCTGGGGGAGGGGAGGAGTGGACGGGGTAAGGGGGCTGGGGCTGGAGATGGAGATGGGCCTGGGGCCCAGAGTGGGACCTGGGATGGAGCAGGAGCCGCAGCCGGGCTGCAGTGGAGGTAGCAGCTGGGCCTGAGGCTGGATGCAGCTCTGCTCCCCGCCCTCACCCTTAGCCCTGGCCCCGTGCCAGTTTTTAAAGGTTTGTGTGGCGGGGGTATCTAGTCAATTTGACCCTAGAGCAGTGGAAAGCACTCAGAGACATCTCCATAAGAGACACCTGCAAAGGAGTGTGGGATTGCAGTTTGAGGGCTGTCAAAGCAGTGCACGGCCCTAACTCAATTTACATTGAACTCAGTATGGTTTGAAAGAGGACTCCAAGGTTTGCATTAAATGCAAAGTTAGTGCACTCTAATGAATTGCATCTTATGTATGCAGGCATTTTCACACCAGACTAACTTGAGTTAGTGTGGACTAAACTCCCTGTGTGGACAAGACCTAGAGAAGACCACTTGGGATCTGTTCATGTGTTTGAAGGGTTTTTACAACCGTGAGGACTAAAGACATATCTTTAATGAAAACTTAAGTTTTACAGAAATTGATGGTTTTTGATCCCTTCTGTATTTGCCAGAGGAAGTTCCCTAATTGCCTTTAGCAAATGGATTTTTCAAGTTCTGATTAGTTTTTATTGGGACTATTAATTAGTGTGTTCTATATTTTATATTCTGGGAAAACATCTCATTTTTGTTATTTAATGTGATGGGTTTTCATTTTTTGTCATAAGTGAATAAAAGCTTCGAAAATGATTTATAAACCCAGCATGTAATCCTTTTATGTAATTCATGTAACATGAACATCTGTAGTACTCTATTGTGACAGAAAATTTGCCTCAAATATTCATTTGTAATTGCCCTAATTACCCTAACTTCAAAGGAAATACTTCTTGATAGTTTAACTTTTTTTTTTTTTTAACAACTAAGAAGAAAACTGAGAAGATGTGATACTGAACTTGTTCTGCAAGTCTTAAAAATGTCTCTCTTTATTTCAGGGTGGAATTGCTTTTGTTGCTATAAAAGGAGCTTTTAAAGTTTACTTCAAACAACAGCAATATTTACGTCAAGCTCACCGCAAAATTTTAAATTACCCTGAGCAAGAAGGAGCATAAGGCTGTGATCTCCAGCTGTCATACAATCTCATCTACCAGATTCTCTTGTTGTATAGATTCCATCGTTATTGCACAGTAGTGGAGACTTGTGATACGTTGCTGCTCCTATTTTTTTTTTTTTTTTCAAATATAATAAAGCACTTTCTTGTGGCAGGGTAAATCCGCTCAGTAATTACTGAACCTAAGAATGTGATTTGTTTTCATTTTTGTGTATTTCCTTTGACAGGCAGGCATCTGAATCATACCACATATGCTGAATTTAAAAAAAAAAGAAAAATGAAATTGTGCAGTTACTGATCAATGCACAGACTGTTTCCAAATCCCTTTTTTGTACGCTTAATAAAGTATCTGCACAATATTTGCATACACAGACCATCCAATTCAACACTAAGGATACCATGGAGGGATTTTTTTTTTAAAGAAATTTTGTTTGAGTAGCTTATCGCCAAGAAGAAATTTTTCTTGGATTTTATCCAATAAGGATTCCCTTGTTCACAGCTGAAGCTCTGAAATAGATGTAAAACAGGACGCCTAAAATGTATACAAAATATTGGATAGACAAGCAGAAGACCGATCCTTTTCTAAAGGGTCCACATAAGCCAACTTTGACCACCTAGAGTATGAGCTAGTACATGACTTCCAGCTAATTTTGCTATTATCCAATTGCAGACAATATAGTGTCTAGTATTGCTATGTCATGGCTCCTTTGCTGTGTTGTAACTATTATTATTCCATCCACCTCTAGAGAAATTACTTGGGAAAGTGAAATTCAATCATTTATTTCTGTAATTAGAACAGCTGTTTAGTAATACGAGATTATATTTTGAGAGTTCCTTTGTGATTATGCAATTAACTACTCAAATAAATAGTAGTAGAGGCTAGAGAGCATTGGACAATGAGCAGGTAACTTGATTCTCATCTGTCAGTGTACAGACTAAAGGATAAAGCTTAATTCTCTAATAAATTGAGATAATTTAATAATGAAAACAGTAAAAGCCTATCGTAAAAATGCAGATTTTAGTGATATGTCAAAAGGGGAGACACTAGCACTTAAATCAGTAATTTTACTTGTTCATAAATCCACATTTTTCAATGGAAATTAGCAATTACTATACCAATGTTAATGTTAATTCTGAGTCCTATTTGACAAACAATGTGGCCATTTCATATTAATGCAAGACTTAGCCTGGATTTACAGTAATTGCTGTTCCCCGTACATAACAATTGAATGGTTTTTTTTTAAAGTTCTCATTCTTAAAGTTTTCCTATTTTTTTTTTATTCATGATAGTATGTCAAATGCATGGAGAAGGGTAAGCATTCCCCATAGTGAAGTATTGGTAAGTAAACGTTGCTTTTCATCACAAATGAAGCAACTATAGCGTGGACTTCATGTCTGATTGCAATAATGTATGTTAGTGACACTTAAAAATGTTACTTTTTTATGTGTTACCTTAAATATTGAGAATGTAATATTTTAGAAATGTATAAAAAGTATATACAATGGCCAACTAGTATTCAGAAACTATAGTTGTGGAAAGTTACACATGCATAGCTGATAATTTGAGAATCTTGCTAAAATTATTGATAAATTACTATAATCTCATAAGTCTGCTGATTATGTTGGTCTCAAAGATTGGTCTGACTTTTTTATATATTTATGTACACAGCAGCCACCTCTGATTTTCTGTAATATAAGTTTTCAAACAATGTAATACATATTTCTTGCAGAATTCCTCAGTGCAAGGAGAAAGCTTTTCAGTGGTCTTCACTGTATAGATTTCCAAACACTTTATAACTGTTTTTTAAAGTCTCACGCAGAATTTAATAGTGCAAATTATTTGTTTTAACATTTTGTTCTGTAGGAAAGCTAACTGTCTTCTTTGAAAACTGAACCTGTTGTACATCAGATGATTATAAAAGGAGTATACAATGATTTAAACTTAGTGGGAGAGAGTTATTACTTTTGTTGCTGTATTGTAAAATCTTGTTTTTAGTATTAATTATAACCACATGGATTAGTTGAATAAATATTTTTACATTCTTTAGGTGTATTTTGTCCATTGAACAAATAGTGCCAAAGCCTATGACAGAATTAGGTTTTAAAATTGATGACTTGAATCAGAAAGTAGTATACCATTTTTTTAAATAGACACCCCATGGTTAACCTTATGGAATTTAAGAAATACTGTTTTTTGGGGGATGGAGACCTAAGGCTCCATTTAGTTTGTGATTTGAACTTTGAGCATTACTCTTTTTCTCTCATGAATCAGTTATCAATAAATGATGAAGAGTGCATCATCTGAAATCTGCCTATTTTTTGTAAAATCAAAGCCATTATTATAATTTGAAGGACTTAGTCTAACACTGATTTGGGATTGGGCAGGACTGAATGGCTCTGGATTGGTAGTGCAGTACAAAATATACCTGGAAAATACACAGCTCAATAAGGGAGGAGGATAGTGTGTGAAGACCTGAAACCAATACTAGCTAGTGATCCATGTGCATCCCACTACTTTCAGAGCAAGGAGTACTGGCCTACACTATTCCATCACATATTCGGTACCTTGATTTGTCTTTGTCCTCCATTACATAAACATTTAGGTGCTGCTTTTTTTCTGGAGACCAGTTTAATGATTTGCAAGCAGAATGTGTGTCTGTCTTCTACATCTTAAGCCTCATCGTTATTGAGAGTTGGGCCTTTCTGTCCTCTTCATTCCTATTTTTGGTTTGAAGAGGTTTGTGCCAACACTCTCGCTGTGCTAACTTGCTTTTCTGAGTTTGTGTTAGGGAGTCTGTCTGTCTCAGTATATCCTTGTAGCTTGGAGTCGTATCTTAAAAGGCAGCTGAAGGTCAATCCTACATCTTTGTTGCCCCTGCCCATCTTTCACCTTTTGGTTGTCACAAACCTTTCCAGCCACGTACCCAGAAGGGAAACGATGGTGATGTCTGCACTGCAGTTTGGAGGTGTGATGCTGGTGCAGTTAGACTCACGCTTGCTCAGGTCGAGCTAGTGGGCTAAAAATAGCAGTGTGGATGTTGTGGCACTGGCAGCAGCTTGGATTAGCCACCTAAGCTTGGACTCAGAGGGCCAGGTAGGCTTCGACTCTGGTGGCTAGCCCGAGCCAAAGCCAGATGTGCAATGTTCACACTGCTATTTTTAGTGTGTTAGCTCAGGCTGAACTAGCATGAGTCTGTCTACCCAAACTGGGCAGCACACCTCCCAACTTCAGTGTAGACCTACCTAAACTCAGGAAAGAACTTTATGCATAACGTAAACATCCATATGTGCTTAAGTGCTGTATAGGGATGCTTTTCTGAATTGAGGCCTTGGTAGGTAAGGACAACAGCAGACAGTTTGAGGATCCCTTTTCCCTCTATATAAAATATTTCAAAAGGTGCTATGATGACCTTAACTCTTGGAAAAGCTTCCTGAAGCTGAAGATTCTTGTGGTTTGGTTTAATAAGAAAATATTCCTATTAGGGCATTTTATCCTCAGAGCTGAAAATGCACCTTGAGCATCGGTTTCCTGCTTGCAAAGCTATTAAATTGATGTAGAGAACAAGGAAGGGGCATATAATTATCAGCTGGGTCATGGTCTGTCTAATGACACAGTCAATATACCTTTTTGGTCCCTATATTGGATGTCTTTCAGATATGACAAGCAATGAGTGCTTATTTTCTTCTAGCAGGTCATTAGGGGTGGTTTTGCTGGCCTTTTGTCATTGCCAGAAATTCAAAGAGCCAAGCAGGTTCCAGAGCTGCCCTTTTGGCTGCTTTCAGTTACACTGTTGAGTAGTAACTTAACTTATAGCCTGTTTTGTGGGAGCTCCCATCCTGGATTGTAGTCTTTTTAGGATACATTTCTAGAATGATAACTCCTTGTCTCTTTAGCTTAGTGGACACTTTAATATGGGCAACTTATGCAAAAAGGATTTACTGAAGGCAAAGAGTTGCTGCAGTTCCTGCTATCAGAAGTACTTTAGATTAGCTATAATGCTAAAGCTTCCAACTATCATTTGCAGGTTAATATATACGTTTATACCTATATGATGATCTCTTGGTTCTAAAGGTCGTGGCAAAGAGCAGAAGGCATTCGATTTCTACACGCTTCTAGATGATTAGGAATTCTCAGTCACTTAGAGGTGGATTTTTTTTCCCTCTCCAAGGAGAACAGTGCCAGAAAATAACGCAGGAGAAAGTTGAAGGTGCGTAACTACTTGTAGAAAATAAGCAGTTAGTCTCTGCCTGATTTATAGAAGCACATAGCTCTTTTTTTTTTTTACTGAATTTTCAATAGAACTGAAACCCATTATTTTGTAATGCTGCTATCTTCAATAAAAGTTAGTTTTCTCTTATTACAAGACATCTTGAATATTGGTTTAAACAGCTATAAATATAAACAGTGACTAATAGAGACACTATTGAAAAACTAAACATAAGAAACCACTAACATGAATTGCTTTTGCTTTCCCATTTATTGATGTGCGATAGCTTACATAATATTTCCTCAGATGTTCATTTTAGTATTTTTGTAAAAGCTGGTATAGTGCACCCCTTGTGTGGTCAGATGTGGCAACAGAGGTGAGCCCAGCCTTGACTTCCCCTCCGCCTGGATAAAAACAATCTAAGCAGGCCTTTTGATATTAAAGAGTACCCATTGCGGAGGGGTTTGTTTTTTTTAACCGAAAAGGCCAAAACAAACAAAACCAGTATCAAAAAGTCCTCGCTAGCATCACATGTGCTGGCTTTACCACCTCATTTCCAACTGATAAAGACAGCTAAAATTACACATTTCCCCCAAAATTACTTCTACAAGGAAATGGGAGGTGTCAGTTGGACAGTTTCTATTAGAAATATGGTCCAGCCCATGAGAGAGTTTGAGAATCTATAGCCTATCAATGTCTATTGGTCAGTTAAGGGTGTTTGCGTGCTCTGAACATTTAATTGCTTCTGCCCCCATTCAGTACTCTTAGCTGAAAGGAATTATTTCTGTTCATGCTGTACCAACTAAAAGAACAGTAGAAAAATTCAGTTTTAGAAGCACAAAGAAATTGCTTGAGAATGCCCCAGCACAGCAGCACCTGTCATACATTTCCTGTAGGCATGTCATCTAAAGCTGGCAGACTAAGCCAGGGAAAAACAATATGTCCCTCCAAGTAGTGGGCCTCCACACAAAGCGTTATGCTTACAATTTTATTTTATTTTTAATCAAGCCCCATTACTGATCTTACAATTTCCCAGTGCCTCACAGTGACATTTATAGACTGTGGAATCCATACAAAAACCAGACAGTATGTTTTCTCTTTTTTAGATGCTATTCCATCTCCTCAGCACTGTTACTGATCCTTGATTCCACCTAAGAGGCGTGCACAAAGGAGCAGGGGGGTGCAAAGGCAGCTTTAGACGTGGGGCCATCTGTGCACTGCTCTGGGACCTTACTGTAAGTTAGCAGCCCATGTGTCTCTATTTGTCAGTGTCCCCCCAACAGACAGGATTACAGTAGCCAAGATTCGCTAACGTGTAGTGAGGCCCCACTCATGCTCCCCATTCTGGAAACGGGAAAGTGGACTGGTGTGTGAGCTAGTACTCCATTTCCATCCCACTGGAAAAAAAACTCCCCTGGCCAACCATGCCAGCTTTAGTCACTTTCACTGGGATCCCATCCCCAGCACAACTGAAAAGCAGCATCAATATGTCTTTCAACAAAAATGAAATGAAATATTAATCAGGGTGCCAACTGTCTGCAACAATACTATATAGAGAGAAGCCTCCATAGACTCCCTTTCCATTAGTGATGCTGGGTTAAGATCTAGACCTTGAGACTGGTTTATATATTGGTAGACAGCATTCAGGTTTTTGGATGAATTTCATATTCATACTTGGTCCCACTTTAACATGCAAGGTTATCATGTTTCCTTTCATTTCAATTTACATACCTTAGTCCTTCTTCTGAACAAATTAAGGGTGAAGGGTTCCTTCCACTTCCATTGTTGCTTCAGTGATCTATGGTGTGTCTCTGATGTGTGTGGCAGGAGAGAGATCACTTGATCATTACCTGTTAGGTTCACTCCCTTTGGGGAATCTGGCACTGGCCACTGTTGGTAGACAGGATACTGGGCTGGATGGACCTTTAGTCTGACCCAGTATGGCCATTCTTATGTTCAGACCAAAATAAAGCAAGTCATTGTTTGTCAACCAGAAGTGGAATGGAGCTGTTCCACCACCAGTTTGGGCTGTTTTCAATAGTAAGACTAACATTACACTAATATCTGACTTATAAAATGGCATTTGGTTACCTCACATCCACAGACAAGTACCCTTTGCTATTATGATTCACAACATATTATGATTGTGGGTAAAATTTTCAAGAGTGTGTAGTAACCCAGGATCCTGAGTTAATGCCATTTAATGAGTTAAGACTCCTGAGTGCCTCTGTCTCTTTTGAAAATGGGACTTAAGCACTTCTGAACACTTTACTTTATGCTGAATTCACAAATGCCTATTTAGGAACATGCTGATTTCATGAAACGTGGTTAAAAGTCCCAACTTGCTTTTGATCGGATTGTTTTTTTTCTTGTGAGTTGACTTCTTTTAAAGCAGCACACATCCTCAAGCAAAGAGAAGCTACGCTTCTCAGAGGCTGGGCAAGCACAAATGCAGATGATGCTCCATGACTACCTTTGTCTAATTAGAACAAAAAGATGGTGGTGCAGGAGGGGAGTGTAACCTCTCCCATGTACTTAGACTTCTACTGTAATTGGAATGCTGGAGACAGTATCTGGCTTGGTACATGCATACACATTACTATGCAGCAGACACTTCCTTATACGTCTCTCTGGATGAGAAGAAAGTTTCTGCTGCAGTTGCTTCCTGGAAAGGAAGTTATGGGATAATAGTCTTTTGCTGAACATGAGGAAATGATCCTGAAAAATTATCAGACTTTCAGTGGTAGGACAATGCACCATCATGTAGGGAGGATGAGTTTAAGGCTCGGGGCTGGACCATAAACTCCTTGGCCAGCAAGAGCTGACAGTACTACAGCTAAGTCATATTCAGTATGACATGGTTTATTGGGAGGTAGGAGTGCTGAGAGGGGAAAGGCAAGTGCTGAGATAAATTTAATTCAAATTTGCATTGTCCTTAGAATTATCAGAACTTTCCTTTCTGCTTAAACATTTTCTTTTAAAGAATGGAGGACATGGTTTTGCTTTCTATTTTGTCAGGGTTGGGATTGAGCCAAGAAAAGACTTAATTGTAGGGTCCCTAGCCACAGATACAACTTAGATAATATTTTTATTTCAAGGTCCCAGACAGAGACACAGACAACGTTTTCATCTCGAGGCCAAAAGACCAAAAACATCAAGACACTTGATCGTGGCCTTGGATAGGCCAAGAGACTACTTACACTTGATCTTAGCTCAGAGAGCCGACTTAAACTTCAATGTATAAAAGAAAAATACAAGTTTCTTCTTAACAAATAAATTAGACAAAAGGAAATCCTCAGTGTGTATTTATCGGCTGTGGTATGTTCACAAGGAATTCAAGTGCACTTGCACTTGACTTGCAGAAGGTTAAATTAAAACGGTTATTTAGCTCTTCTTTCCCAAATTGACTGAGCTGAAAACACTGGCTTTTGATAGATGGTGAAACACTTGAAACAATATTTTTGAAATTAATTTGATGTCCTGTATGTAATATTTAAATACAGCTCCTTTCATGCTGAAGGATAAAGTACTTTACAGACTTAGGCCTTGGCTACACTTACCCGCTAGTTCGACAGCTGGAAATCGAACTTCTGGGTTCGACTTATCGCGTCTAGTCTGGACGCGATAAGTCGAACCCGGAAGTGCTCGCCGTCGACTGCGGTACTCCAGCTCGCCGAGAGGAGTACCGCGGAGTCGACGGGGGAGCCTGCCTGCCGCGTGTGGACCAAGGTAAGTTCGAACTAATTCGAACTAAGGTACTTCGAACTTCAGCTACGTTATTCACGTAGCTGAAGTTGCGTACCTTAGTTCGAATTAGGGGGGTAGTGTAGACCTGGCCTTAGATTTTAAGGCAAGTTAGTCAGGTGATAATCAAGTCTGACTTCCTGCATAACGCAGGCCACAGACTTTCATACAATAATTCCTGCATCAAACCCATAACAACTGGCTGACTTAGAGTGTGTGTCTACTACATTGGAGTTATTTTACCTTGCAATGTAGGAGCCATTAACTGCACACAAACACTACAGACTAATTAGGCCAGAAGTGCAGCATACCCTATCTAATAGAAACTGCAGAGGAATTTTATGTAAATAAAATAATTATGCAAACTGGAATCTGGTCCAGTGCTGGGGTTAACATCTTAAAAAAAAAAAAAAAAAAGTAAAGAGTGCCATGGCGGAGGTATGAATCTCAGAATTACATCTAATTCAAAAGTCAACAACGCAGTGCAACCAGGATAGTGTCATCCTCTGATTTAGAAGTTCTCCTACTGGACCACCAACACTCCTTGTAGCATATATTTGTCCCCAAGAGGCTTCTCACCGATGTACTAAACTAACCTGACTATGTTGAGCTAGGAAAAACTGACAAGATCATAGCTGGAGGTGCAGTTAGCATGGCTCTAGGAAAGCGTTAGAACTGGATATAAACCTTTCCACTAATACATATTGTGTTATTTCATGGTATCTATTACCTTGACTTTACAGGTTCCTTATTTTCATATTGAGTGCTAAGGTCCTTATGTACCTGGTAGCACTCAAACCAATAATCAATAAAATTACCCCCCCATCTTCCATCTTTGTAGCATTAGTTCTCATTACTATATTAACTATTATATAATTCTAGTGGCTTAACAGTGTCTGATTTCCCATCCTGTCTTTGATGCATACAAACATTTGTGGCATCCACATCTTAGCTGTATGAAGAATGTCAAAACAAATTATGTCTAATAAATTGGACACCTTAAAAAATCTGTACTGCAGTCAGCTTCAGGAGCCTCATTACAGGATAATTAGCTTTGCCTGATGATCCCCCAGGTAGTAAATTAACAATGCATTCTAAAATGCTCTGCACAACATCTGAATTTATCCCTTTTGACAGCTCTATGAACAGCACATGTAAGGGAAGGAAAAAAAAAACACACCAATTCCTTTCCTTATACTTACTATGAGGGCCAATCAGTGAGCAGCATGTATGTAATAGACTGTCATGCATGAGTCTGTATATCTATAAGTCATGAAATACAGTATTGTTCAGTTTGAAGGATACAGTTTCCCCCATCCGTGTCAGTGTGTTGTGAGTCTATCTGATACAGAGCAATTCACAAGCAAATATGGTCAGATATAAAGTCATACATCTAGGAACAAAGAATGTAGCCATATTTAGAGGATGGGGGAACTCTGTCTTGGAACGCAGTGGTTCTGAAAGGGACTTGAGGATCATGGTGGATAATCAGCTGAACATGAGCTCCCAGATCATGGTGTGGCCAAAAGGGCTTGTGCGATCCTTGGATGTGTAAACCTGGGAAGACTAAGCAGGAGCAGAGAGGTTATATTACCTCTGTATTTGGCACTGGTGCAAACCAGTCTTGGAATACTTTGTTTAGTTCTAGGGTCCACAATTCAAGAAATATGTTAAACAATTGGAGAGGGTTCAGAGAAGAGCCATGAAAGTGATTAAAGGATTGGAAAACATTCCTTATATTAAAAAACGCAAGGAGCTCTAACTATTTAGCTTAAGGAAGAAAAGGTTACGGGTGGATGATTTGATCGTAGTCCATAAGTACCTGTATGGAGAACAGAAAATTGATAATAGAGGGCTCTTCAATCTAGCAGACAAAGGCATAACAAGATCCAATGACTGGAAATTGAAGCTAGACAAATTTACACTAGAAATACGATGCACATTTTTAACAGTGAGGGTAGTTAACCATGGGAACAACTTACTAAGGATGGTGGTAGATTCTCCATCACTGGCAATTTTTAAATCAAGACTGTATGTTTTTCTAAAAAGATATGCTCTAGTTTAAAAGGAATTCATTCAAGGAAGTTTTAGGGCCTTTGTTATACAGGAGGTCAAACTAAATGATTATAGTTGTTTCTTTTGGCCCTTCATTTATCAGGTTCTTCCCACCAACTGCAGTTCCTAAACACAACTTACAGTAGTTGTGTCCTATCTCTAATTGGTTTAGCTTTCATGTTGCAGGCAAACAAAACCTTCCTAAGATGAATAGTAGCCAGTGGTTCAAATTGAACCTAAAGGGAAAACGTCTAGTTATAATTGTCAAATTAGCAAGAAGACTTGAGTCTAGAAATTATCTAGTTTGGTACTTTTGCTTGGCTCATGAGGACCAAATCCTGAGTTAAGCTTTGGGATTCTTATTTATTGCTTGGATGAGGAACCCAAATTAAATGATGTTTTAGGGATGGCTTTAAGGACAGTTGTTGTTTAGTCTGGGGACAAGAACCCTGGAAGAAAGCTGGATTTCTCCTTTGTAGATGCCTTCTAGTTGATATCTAAGGAGGCTTTCTGAATCTGGATGTCTGCAAACATCAGATCTGGGCCATGAATCTCTCTCTCTCTCATGGCTTTTACTCTTTGTATTCTTTCTCCTTTCTTGACCTATGCCATTTTCTGAATTAGAGTTCAATTCCTTTTTTATTTAAAGCTTTTTAATGATAGCTCCTTATTAAAGATCTTTATTCTATATAAATATTAAGCATTATTTATCTGCAGGTTGCAAGTCAAAAAACAATATTCTACCTATTATGAAATGGCTACCACCAACCATCTGGTGAATAATTTGAATACATTTTATTCAGTGACCTCTTGTGTGATTTGTACTATTTAAACCTACTGTTTTGGCATCTCAGTGAATAATGTTTCGAGCTTAACAAATAGCCTATAAAGAGTAAAAGATGCAAGAACTACGGCTCTGATCCATAAGTGTAAACCTTGTTCTTTGGTAGTAGGCTACATACAGGTTTGGTGTAATAAAGTGAGTGTCTGTTTTATTAAACTAAAAATGAATGTCTCACTGAGATTGCAATAAATTTCTCAATCTAGAACTAGTAACGACAGATAACATTAAGAGTGGAACATTTTTAAGCAAGTAAGGAACCCAAGTAAAATGTCACTAATAATCCATAAAACATGCTGTGTGATAGATGAGAGAGAGGAACATCTGTTTATTCATACCTTAGTGTATTGATAAGGTTATGGTACTGTATAGCGCACACAGAACAGCATGGAAGCATAGAACCTTGAAATCAAATTTGAACTGTACATTTTGAAAACAAGGGGTTTCAGAGGACCCTTGGGCTTCTCCTGCTCTAACCCTAAATGACCCCTAGTTCAACAAAAAATCAATTAAACCTGCATCAGAAATTATGTCTGTTCCTTTGGTTATCCACCGACTGGTGTTTGGGTCTCCAAAAAACTTAGTGCCCTGCTTTATCTCCATGCCGTACTGTAATATTAGGACAACTAAAAGAGGCAGAGAGCAAACATGTTCTGGTTTAGCCCTTGAATGCCAAGGAACCTGAAAAAGGTGTGAATCTTTCTTCCTTGTACACATATGCTTCTGTCCATGCTGAAATTGTGATCTCTTTCCTCTTAGACAATGTATATGGCAGGAACCATATCCCTTTTTCCAAACCAACAGCCCTCCCATCCTCATATTTATTTAGGTTATTCTGAATTATGCCAGAGACAAATAATGAAGTTAGAGAGAGACCAGCACAGAGAGGAGTTACAAGATACCAGAAAGGGACGAAGAGATGTTTTCAGCTGAGATTTGGAATGTGATTGAGGCCTAGTCTTCACTTACCAGCTGGTCCAGCAGCACGCCATCGATGTTCTGGGATCGATCCCGGAAGTGCTCACAGTCGGCGCCGGTACTCCAGCTCGCCGAGAGGAGTACGCAGCGTCGACGGGGGGAGACTTCCGGCCGCGTCTGGACCGCGGTAAGTCCGGACTAAGGTACTTCGAATTCAGCTACGTTATTAACGTAGCTGAATTTGCGTACCTTAGTCCGAAGTCCGGACTAAGTGGGGACCAGCCCGGAGACACATCCAATGTCCTAAAAAGATCTTCACAGGTATTACTTATGTTTAGGCAGGCTTAGATTTAACAAAGCAAAATTCAACAGTAGATCTGAGTCAAGAGGGGAGCTAGAGCAACACTTTTTTGTGGCCCTCTCAAAAATGTCTGATGCACCAAATGTAGACTCATCGTAAACTCCCTTAGATTTGCAGCCACTTACCAACATGCAATTTATATGTTCCCATATACATCACTTCTGAATTTGTCCATTGATTATAAGCAAGTGTTGTAAGATAGTCTAACCAGTTCTTAAGGAAACCTAGTGCAATTCACACCCCAAGTGGCCAGAAGAGAGGAATTTAGCAAAGAAAAGAAGGTGCAATTTGGAATAGACCTTTAATTTGCACCTTTTTCTGACTCCTTCATATACTAGTTACACCATTTTAGACTCTCTTGAACAATGGTAAACATCAGAACATAGAAAGCTAACATCACTCCTGTACTGGGCTCACATATTTTAAAGGAATCTGCTAAAGTAAAAAGTAAAACTGACATGAGAAAAGACAAAAGGGAATTTAATAAAATGTCATAATTAATTCAACATTTTAAATCACCAACCACAATGTTATTCAATTACAGCAAATGAGAATTTAAATAATTCAAAATGTTTCAAATCATACAGAGCAATTATTCAGTTGAGAGCTCAACCAAAAGTTCAAATCCATCTTCAAGAGTATGTTTATAAAGCACAATTTCTCTCAAGCCAAGAACTCTGCAATGTTCTTTTTCCACCTTCCAGTTCTGAAAAGTACTATTTATTCCTCTACAATATTTTTATACTCTTGCCAGAGTATCAAATTGGGTCCAATTTCCCCAAACCAGAAAAAAAAAAAAATCTTTATATTTTCATGGAGTGAGCAAGCTAAATTAAGTTCTCAAATATGATGAGTACTCCCAGGAAGGCCATCAGATCACTGAGCCTTTTAGTACTTTGTAAATCAAAGCCAACACCTGAAACTCGACCTGGAAACTAATAGGCAGTCAGTTCTGATCCCTGTGAGACAGTCCACATAACCAGCCAGCTGCCACATTCTGCATCAGCTTTAGTTTCTGAATGGATGAAGCTGTACCTCTGTAAAGCTCAACAGAGCAGTCAATTGCATATCTATCTGCTCTGCATGGACAGAAAAATGCCACAGTGCTTCCCAGAAGACGAGTTTCCCCTGGTGTCCTAAGCAAAATTTCCCACTGTTTTATAGGCCTGGCTCCTGATCCCCACTAATGGAGAGCTCTTTGAGATGAAAAGCACTATAATTACTTTAGAAAAAACTAACACTTTTGCCATTTAGATTAAAATGCATTAAACATATACAGTCGTCACATACAAAGCCAAAGCACTGTGCAAGCACACTAATGAAGAACCCTTTAGATCAGTGGTTCTCAAACTTTTTTTTTTTTTTTGCAGACCACTTGAAAATTGTTGAGGGTCTCGGCGGACCACTTAACGATCTTTCCAAATGTTATTTGTACCATTAGCTAACTATTGTAAAGCGCTTTTATCCAAAGCGCTATTAAAAACAAACAAACAAACACAAAAAACCCCTTTTGTTCTACAAATAAAAGCACACAACTCAAATTTTAATATCAGTAGTCTTACCTTTGTAATGCGATGGATGTGCCCTCCCTCCGCCCCCCGCCACGGCAAGCTGGGGCTGGGAGGGAGGGGGGTCTTTCCCTCTCTCCCATGCCAGAGCAGCCCTCGAGCTGGGGCTGGGAAGGAGGGGGGTGTCTCTCCCTGGCAGCCGCAGCCCAGGAGCTGGGGAAGTCGCCTCTTTCTCTGGCCACCGCAGCCCTGCACATCCTAAATTCCCTCCATCCCCTCTTCTCATCCTACTGCCCCCTCCCATCTATCCCCTATTTCCCCCAAGGCCACCACCTCACCTTACATGTGCATCTTCTCCAGGGTCCAGGCACCTAATTAGTGGAGCCACACCTGTCTTCATTCTCTTGTGGCAGCCGCCCAGGCATGCACCTTGAAGACCACTTGAATGGAGCTCGGTCCACGGACCACAATTTGAGAACCTCTGCTTTATATTATTTACACTCCCTTTCTTCTCCTATTCTAGCTCACTTCAGCTTTTCCCTGACACACTTTTTCTGATTTTTCTTTCATTAAAACACCTTCCATCTCTTGCTCCATTTCCACCTCCTGGCTCTTTTTCTACACCGACATGGGGAGGCTAAGACAAGATGAGGCTCACTCTGCAGCAGGTTTAGTAACAAAAATTATTCAGCTCATAAGCTCTTTGGAACAGGGACATTGTCTCTCAGTTATAAGCACCAGGCGCACTTAAAATAGCATAGAAAGCTACATATACGAAGCTGGGGTTCAAAGTAACCCTGGAATTTCAGTTTTGCAGCTTTAGAAAACACGCTCTTCTCTGATCCTCTTCTTGCCTTGTGTCTGATTGAAGTCTAACGTCTGCACTTGCAGTTTCCTTTTAAATGTGCCCCCACTACCCCAGAACACCTTGCTTTGAAGAAAAAATGTTAATCGTCTTGATTCAGCCTGAGCCCATGCAGTGCACAGGCGCCACAGCTCTGCAGCGCCAAACCGTGCCTCTTGCAGAATCCATGTTCACAGAGGGAGAGAAAAGAACTCTGTGCTCTGGAGAAGGCTGTGTTCATCCATGCTTCCAACCTGGCACAGCAGCATGGTGAGCAGGATGAGCGCATACACACGAAAGGATGGCCTGGAGTAAATTAGTTACACTCAACCATCACCACTCCCGGGCTATAGCAAGGCTGGAAGAGGAATGTACGCGATTTAAAACCCTTTTTTAACATTTTCTACTCTCAGCTCTCATGACTGCTACAGTCAGATAGTATTTAAGTGGATGGTATTTGGGGGTTTATTGCATTGCAAGTTTCTACTTCCTAGAAGGCTGAAAATGTTTTGTGCTGGGGTTACAGACCCCATCCTGTGCATGAGAGGGGAACGGGGCTTAGAGCTGCTGCAAGGCAACAGCTGGACTAGCAGGTACCAGCCAGGGACAGCAGGCCTTTGGCAGTGGGAGCAGCAGACACTGGGTTTCCTCTATACTCAGCTCTGCCCCAGCTTCAGGTGCAGAAGCGCAGTATTGAATGGGGCAGGCAGCTGCTGCGGTGAGGGTACCTCCTGCAGAGCTACGTCTGGAAGCGGGGATTTCTCACACTCCAGGTCTCTGTGATTTAGCGATCATTGAGATTAGGAGTGGATAAAGGTAGAGGATCTCACCCCATTTCCCACGGAGTCCTCCTGTCGCCTCAGGAGATGGCAGCTAAAATCAGGAGTATCCCAGGAAAACAGGAGAGTACAGCGCCATAGAATCATGTCCTGCCTGTGTTTAGCTTTATGTAGTGGTGCTGCAGACCAAACAACCGTCCTCTGCAAAAGTCATTTCTGTGAGGATTGTCATTAGTACTAACAGGTCATTTTCACTTCATTTTGGTAGAACTGGTGAAATGATTTCAGTCAACTGCATAAAAGGAAAAGGTTTTTAGTAGCCACAGACTTACAACCCTGCAACTCAGTCAAATCCCAAACTGAGAACACAGACCCAAAATGAGGGACACAAAAATAATAGCACAAGAAGTTTTAAATGAGGTTGGAATTATTTTATTTACCACCAATGCTTATGCTAACGTCAGCTTCATGATTCAACATTTCCGATGCCAGTAATTTATATGCTACAGACAATGAGACATCCCAAGCTTCATAGAGTTGCCACTATTCAGCAGGGAGAAACTGAGCTATGCTTACATGTTCTGTAAACAAATTCAACCCCGCAAACTCAGCACAGGTGTAGAAATGGAAGTAAACAACTACATTTCCATGGATATGTTCAACATCTTTATTTTGTACTAACCATCATACCTGGCATCAAGACAAACAGAAGTTATATAAAGAAAGAGGATAAAATCATTAACGGAATTTATATTATGTGGTAGACTGTCAGGACAAAGGAGACAAGAACACAGAATGAATAACAGGCTTCTGAGAGAGAATCAGTTTAGACACAAATGACAGACATCATAACAGTAAAGTTGTGAAGAGACAGAACTTCAGTGGTTGTACTACTTATAAAATAACACATTCCTCACAAGTGCAGCGTGCTGTGATTGTGAACTAATTCATTATCTCAAACATTTTAAAATTTTCTTAAGGTTACCATTTATTTTTTAAAACCATACACACATACACATCCGCTCTTAAGATTTTCCTCATGAAAACATGAAGAAACACAGTTCATGCACAAAGAAGGTGAGATACACAACTTCTTCAAGCACTTCACATTATTACGTGGAACAAGAACAACAACAACAACAACAAAAAAGTTCCCTCATAGCACCAAGAAGAATTTTAATCACAGTTATGTGTGTGAAGGAAAGATCAAGAAAGAATCACTATTCATAGCTGATTTTAAGGACATTTTTATACAGAATTATTACATTTTTTACCAAGCAATTAAATTAACCTTTCTGTTTAAAATAAAATTAAGTTTTTTTTAAAAAAACACACTTCTATAAAAGAAAGTATGTTTTAATTATAAACTACAACTTTTAATATTTTTTTTGCATAGCAAATTTTCTTTAAACTTTGATATATCAAAAAAGCTATAAATGAAACCCTCCAAAATTATGTTCATAGACTCATAGGGCTGGAAGGGACCTTGAGAAGTCGTCCAGCCTCCTGCACTGAGGATGGCCCAAGTATACTTAAACCATCCCTGACAGGTGTTTATCTAACCTGTTCTTAAAAACCTCCAATGATGGGGATTCCACAACCTCCCTGGGAAGCCTATTCCAGAGCTTAACTACCCTTACGGAAAGCTCTTCCTAATTTCTAACCTATATCTCCCTTGGAGCAGATTAAGTCCATTACTTCTTGTCCTACCTTCAGTAGACATGGAGAACAATTAATCACCACGCTCTTTATAACAGCCTGTAAATGCCAAAAATATGATATGCCAACAGAACCTCTCACAAGTTTAACTGTGAACAGCACAGAAAACATTTTTATTTTATGTTAAGCTCAGAAAAGTGTTAAAAATTCCATTAACAAGGTTCTAAGTGGCACATAATACATAAATGGGGTGGGGTGGGGTTTTTGTTGGTTTTTGAACGGTTTGAAACTATAAGCGGAGTGTGACATCCACAGCTGGCCCAGGGAACAAAGAACCAAATGTACTACTGTTAGACCAGTTATTCCCAAACTTTTTACTAAAGTAACCCACCAATTACATGATGTGCACTCTCCGCAACCCTAATCTGGTCCAGTACGGAGGGAAGGGGGTTGTAAAGGAAGCCCGCCCATACGCACCCTGTAGCCGTGGCGTGGGTAGTAAACAGTCATTAATTGTCTAGGCCACAAATCTGAACATTCCTCCTCAAATTATAATTTAAAGTATAGTTCTATTCTAAAAAAAAAAAAAAAAAAAAAAAAAAAGACTATAAAATGGAACTGTGAGGTCCAATATTTATTGTCTCAATGATTTCAATATCAAATTTGCTCAGCTTATAGGTAAACAGTTTTCTAAATGCCAGTTCAGCAAACTCAGCATCGGTTTTGAAAATCAAACTGTGGTCTTTCATTGTCCTTCATCGTCCCCAGTACAAGATTCTGCAGGTCAAATTCTGCTCTTTTAGACCTGTGAAACAAAAGTGCCTGCAGGATCAAGGCCTAAATTTGGCACAGGATTAAGTAAACTCAGAAATTGCTAATATGTACAGGCTTAATTTTAATCATGTGAGTGGCTGCACTGATGTCAGTGTTAAAGTTAAGCACCCATGTAAGTGTTCCCAGGTTTGGAGTTGCATTGTATCCAGTGATTTTGTAACCTGATTATCTGTGCAACTGGAAAATTTAACAAGGATTCCTATTAATGGGGCAAAAGAAGGAATAGACTCAAAATCCCTCTCTTTTGGTTGCAGGGCTAACAGGATTAAAATGTAGTAAAAACCTGTCACTAAAATAAACTGATATTACTCTAAATTTGCATAGGGAACAGAATAGCTGACTAAGAAGATCTGGTTTAATGCCGTTATTTTTCAGAGTAGGACTACACTTTAATTATACTATGTTAAGGAATGACCTCAAAACTTTACTTACTGGGCATTAAAAAAACCCAAGGTGCAAAATTTTATTACGCAAACATTAACTCTCTCTAGCCATCAAAAGCCATAATTCTTTAGAGTACATTAGAAACATTGAGAATGGCAGGGAGCCAATGAGACTGGGGGAAAGTCTCCTCTGCTCCTCCTCCCTCTCATTCATTAACCAATCCCAGAACTAGGAAGAAGCACTGGGAATTCATCAGTGGCAGCTCTTCTAATACAGGAGGGGTGCCACTGGCCAGCAGATCCTGCGGTGCCACCCATTGGGGCTAGCTCCTTTAGGTTCTGCAGCAACAATTAAATAATACTCTTCTGAGAACGGTGCCTGTTTTTGCTAACATTGGTATCTGACGTATGGTATCTCTAATATCACTCAATGATTCATCCTAGGATCTTCAATGAACCAGAAATTTCGAATGGAGTGGGGGAAATTATTTTCAGTTTATTTAAAATTTCTCTACTAAGTATCTCCTACATTCTTGTTTAGTGGGTACTCGTCACATAAATCAAGACCCAATTCAATTTTAATTTTTGCTTTGCCGTTCACTTTCTAAACAAGTTACATCATCCCGAACTACTAGGTCATCAGACACTTAAATAGCTCTCTACACAATTTTGAAAAGAGATATTATTTATATAATTTAGAAGGGTTTTTTTTAAAAAAGTAGACAAGAGTCATTGTATGCTATTAAGACAAAAGAGACTCACAGGTCTACAGAGCCATTACAAAGTTAGGGCCCAATCCTACAAAGTGGGAAAATGGTGGGACTCTTTGTAAGCATAAGGGTCTGTCTGCACAGAGTGCTTTCCAATGGCCTGGGTCCTAATCTAGTCATTTGAAAATGTTGCATATATTATAATGCCAGAGCTATGACACTATTCAAATATTAGTAACTCTGCTATATTAAACTGCTCTTTAAAAGATTTTTAGGACAAAAATAAGTTTACAATCTACATATTTTGGAAACTATGGGAGCAGAAGAGGAATGCCATTATTTTTAATTATGTTTAGTTACTATGCAACAAATTAATCTACTCCATATATTAGGCAGCTTAATTACACAATATAGGGAGGATTTAATTCCCAAACTGTATGATTTTCTTGATTCCTCTTTCTTCTTTTGGCTTATTCCAGAGGGAATGACAAAGTGAAAAAGTGGTAAGAGATCCTACCATATATCACTCTGATACTTTCAAAGCTTGAAGAAACTAATGCTAATAGGATTCTAAAAGTTTCAATAAAGACAGGTCTTCTATTCACTCTTAATTACTGGATCCAACATTTAAACTGTCTAGTAAAGATTATTCTTTATGCAATGCCATAGAAATGCATGACAATTTATAAACATCACACATAGTCCCTTCCCCAAAAAGTTTATAATATAGGTTAAACTAGATATTCCATGACAGAGTGTTATCATAGAAAGGGGTGCAATATATCCTTCAATTATCTACTTTCAACTTATACGCACAGTATTTATGTTACAGTAATTCAACTTAATTTTTTAATTGTATTTTTATTAGGTTGGTGCAGGGTGTGGGCAAACACCATAATACAGTGTACATTTTGTATACATTTAGTTGGATATGATTGTCTATATTTTAAATTTCATAAACTGGCCTAAGCTAGTAATTAGGTTTAATTCCAAAGTAGGAATTCCAAAATACAAAGCCTTATGCTACACATACCACTCCACCCTTAACTACATTATAGTCTGTACCCCTATAAAGGATTCTTAATGTACATTCTTATTAGGTTTCACATTACAAGTCATGGGCTATATACTTCAACTGATCTGTTCAGACTCCTGTTCTGGTTGGGGAGCTCCTGTTTTCAGCTGCTTTCTGAACTGTTCCTGCCTAGCTGTTTACATTTCCTGGCTTAGAGAGCTGAGGAAACACTCGAGGCTGACTATTCTTGGTTAGGATCACTTGCTCTAGGAGTGATATTTATGGTTAGAGCTCACCAGGACCCAGCCAGGCAAACACTAAGCACAGAAACATATCCTAAAGCAAATGCACCCAATCCATCGTGGCCATAAACTTGTAGGTATGGCTAGAATGACAGGCCAGAGCCCTCTCAGCTAATGAGCGGGGGGGAAGCAGCAGCCAGAGCTAAGCACCCAGCTTGGGGAGATGCTGAAGCCAGCTACAAATACAACAATTCCTATATGCCTGAAGTTCATTTGATGCTGCAGTCCTGTCAGAGTTAAGCTTTTCCCCAATTATTTTAAGGAAATTCATATTAAGCAAATGTGTCATTTTCACAGAGTTTTCAGATTTCCGAACCTTGAGCTTTAACAGCTATACATCAGTGAATAATAATGGAAAGAGTGTGATGTGAAGGTCACAATAACCACATTTAAGTACCTCACAATTGAGTTCTCCTGGAACTCCACGTGCATTGTGAGGAACAATTTCCTTCTGTGATGCTGAAGGCTCAGAATGTTGATGTTAGCAGGCCAGACATTTTCGTAAAGACAAAAGGAACTGCAGAACTGGTTGACATCTCACAGTGACTCCAAAGCTGGAGGAACTAATACATTATGACCCTTTCTAGCGTCACCAAAAGATATCCATTTGGGTTGATATTGCTCATACTAAATTTCATTCATATCCAAGGCAAGTTGGAAAGCTCAACAGCATCCAATGAGCCATTTTGAGTTATGCAGCTGCAAAATGTTTACGAGTTCCTGGTGTTTTAAACTGGCTCCAACATTTCCTTGCCAAATGAATTTAAAAATTCATAAATACTCACAGTTTAAGATGGTCCAATATGATTTTACCATGCTTAATATTAACATTTTTTGACTCTCCAGGAACCCTTGACTTCCTACTCAGGTTGTTTCTCTTTAAATTTTAATTCAAATTTTACATACTCTGTGCTTTATGCCCCCCGAGTGCACACTTGTCACCTATCAATTTCAAACTGTGTGTATTCTGGAGCACTGCAGACAGACTCATATGCTTGGCCTCTTCTGAAATCATATCAAAAGGTAGGAGAGGTAGTTAAGATTCACATTTCTTCTACCTTTAAAATAACATAGGAAAAGGCCTGTAGATCTGAAGTCCTATCTGTTGAGCTTCCATGAATCATACATTTAAAATATCTCATATGTATAGAAGCACTGTGTATTCTGGGGCATGCAGCCACAGAATGTGCAAAACTTGATTTAAATCTGAATAATAAATCTGAAACTGATTTGAATAATAAACGAACTGTGTTGACTCAAAAAACAGTCAACCTGGTCATTATTGTAGATAGCTCAATGAAGGCCTCTGCTCACTACGCTGCGGTCAAAAAAGCACATAGAAAACTCTCATATGAAGAGATTCAAGAAAGGAGATGAATAAGAGGGGACATAATTAAAAAAATGGTTTAGAGAAAGTGGATTGAGACGGGGAGAACAGAAGTTTCCCATAACACAAGAACAATGGGACAGTCAATGAAATTGAGAGGTAGGAAATTCCAAAACCGATTAAGGGAAATAGTTTTTCATACGTGTGTTTAAACTGTGGAAGTTGTTGCCACAGGAAATCTTTCAGGCCAAGAACTTAATAAGATTCAGAAAAACTGGACACTTGTGTGAATATCAATAATATCCAGACTTATAATTAACAATACATTTTGCAAAGAGAAATTTAAACGTAATGTTTCAGGATTTAAGCCAATCTCTAACCATTAGAGATCAGGATAAGTCCTAATGTTGGGGGGCAGATTATTTGACCTCTGCCTTCTGGCAGAGCTTTTGCACCTCTCTCTGAGACATCTGATCATGGCCATTATCTGAGACAGGATACTGGACTAGGTGGATCTGGGTGAATGAGTGGTCTTCAGAGTTGACTTTCGAGAAATGAAATCCTTTTGGCATCCTCCTCCCCATTAATGACAATCCTGTAACCCCACTTCAAGTTCTTCTAATCCCTCTTCCCAATACCAGCGGTCACCCTTCAGACTGTTTCTCCTTGCAACCTAAAAGATGCTTTTCTCTAGGAGCCCCCCTTCCCCCCCCCCACCGGCAGGGGCAGCAAAAGAGGAGGCTGACACTAAGTCTTTGCACTCAGAACTCACACCATTTATAGTTCCAGCAGTAACCTCGCTAATCTCTAACTCTAGTATCAGGGGGTAGCCGTGTTAGTCTGTATCTACAAAAACAGATACAAATCTGTGAAATCTGTAGTCTACTAACAAGTATTTTACTTTATACATATAAAAAAAATAGATAAAATGACCACAATAGCTACCAAAGATACGCTACTGAAGTATAATGCTATCAAGCTGCAGAGATGGTCTAATAGGCTGCTCCGAGATTGCCAGTTCAAGATTTGGCAATTTTAAAATTCTCCTTTATAATTACTTTAAAAAAAAAGAGAGAGAGAGAGAGACATCCGCCTAGATACAAAATCTATATATATAAAAAAAAAACCACTTTCTAATCTTTGTGTAGGGAAGCCATCAGGATATTTATGCAACATGCAGCACTGCCCTCTGGCACTTCCCTGCAGAAATGAATTGGAAGCTCTCAAAAGCAATCGCAGCCAGTCCATAAAGTACTGCTGACCCGACTGCCTGATCAATGCTATAGAAAAACCAACACTTCAGCAGATAAATACATTACCAGAACAGAATAAAAATAAAACAAATGAACTCCAAAGATTAAATCAGATTGTTTATTGTAAACAGGGTAACTCTAGCACTCTGTCATACTGGCTGTGTCACATGCACCCAATTACACATCAACTGCTCAAAATAGCACTTGCAAAAATTACTGCAATCTAATCATTTATGGTTTGTTACATAAACTTAATTTAACAAGCACTGAAACTGAATTACAGTGTATTCTAGGTAGTCTGTTATTGCTTGTAGACACTGCAGCTTTGGATCCATTCAAATTAATCCATTAATATGCCTGAGTTAACAAACTGTACTGCTATATCAAACTCAGAAACTGTAAAATGCTGGAGAACACTTAAAAGCAATTAAAAATTGCTGTCACGCTACATGAGTTCCCACTTTCACTCCAGAACTTAAAAATACTAAATGTTCTTTTTTGGAAAAAATGATTTGTGGTACTGTGTTAAATATAACATCACTCCAATTTTTATGTATAGATGTGTTTGTTTATGGGGGGCCATATATATATAAATTGTTAAAATTTGAGTTCACATCACTTTAATTATATTTTTTTTATACAAAATAGAGGCTGTTTCATTTCTTTTCACCATAAAAGAATGCTACATTTAAATACTAAATCCCAAAATATATAATTTGTATAGTGTGCAGTCATTTATTTTTAATACCTATAATACAAATAATCTTAACCAAAAGGAAATTATAAACAAAAAAATGCATTATGGGCAAAGAAAGCCATAATGTGTGAAACATTCATGAAGAATATGGTAAAGAGTAAAAAGTAGCAGCATTTCATTTTTTCCTATAGTGTATTTATATTTTTTCCTTTACACTAGAGAGAAATGCTATTGGCCTTCATTGACAACAAGTAAACATCACATGGAAACAGCACATTTTCAAAATTATTCTTTGTAAACAATTTATGCTGTAAGCCTTTTAACAGCATTTAAGTTGATAATATTTATTCAATTAAAGCAGCATTTCTTGGATAAATACAAACTCAGGCAAGTGTATTACAAATGTAAACACTTAAGCATGCATGTAATGTTACTCATGTGAGTAATCCCACTGAAGTCAATGTTTTGCTTTATTTATGTGAGTAGTCCCATTAGCCTCAAAGGGCTAATGGGAGGGACTACTCATGTGAGTAAAGCTACACATGTATTTAACTATATGCAAGATTAGGGCCAAAGGTTCAGGTTCTGTTAATAGTGGGCAAAGTCTCAAAGATGTCAATGGTATTTATGGTATTAAGTGCTATGCCTGATAATAAGTGTCCACATGATTAGGTCCTTAAGTTTTCAGTGATTAGCACATCCTGCCCTGCCTAAACATGTACAGTAAATTATACACATTCAAAAGGCAAGATAGTTTAGTAATGTAACAAAATATTTTAAGACTAAAAATAACTTTTAAAAATCTTTTTTGTACTTTATGGCCTAATCCTGCCTTCTTTACTGAGGCAGAACCACCAATGAAGTCACTAAGCTCAGTAAAAGGTGAAGAATTGGATTCATTATATATTATTCTGGTATTTTATTTATAAATTAAAATTATGAATTATACATGTGGCTACTGTGTTTCTGTGCTGATCTTGTGATATAACCTGAATTAACTAGAGTGTTGTGCTGCTGTTTTGTTTTGAATGTCCGAATGTCAGAAAAAGGAGTGTGAAGACTGAGCATCTAAGCCATGTAGCTTTATACGGGAAACTCAATTGATGCATTCATGGGGCCAAACTTGACTTGATCTGTGCTTAAACTGAGGCTGTGATCTAGTAAAGCACTTATGCACATGCTTATAGTTATGTACATTTTTAAGTGTTTTGCTGGATAGAGGCCTAATATAACAATATACTGAGCAAAAAAACACTGGCGACCTCATCCAGTTTATGAACTGGAAACAAAAATGATGTCAATTAAAAAAAAAAATGTATTATTCAACCAGAAGGAAACAACTCAGAGCAACCCTGAGAAATTGAATGAGGTATTAACAATCAAGAGACAAGCATAGCACTCACAAAAATAAGATGGACTACCCAAGTGTTTCCAGCATTTTACTAGTTTGAATATAAAATGTCCCCAAATTTGTATATAAAGATTAAAACCATGCCAATATATTTAATTACTCTTCTTCTGTTAAAGACAACTCCCTTGTTTATTATTTTGTTGCAAAATTTCCTCTTTTCCACTGATCTTCTTAAATCTTAAATAGAAAACAAGTTGGTTGCACTGAGGATCAATTAAAAAAAGGTATCATTCAACACTTTATCCTTCAAAAAATGTCAAAGCCTCCTTTTTATGAAAAGTTTTTCTCCTCCCTCCCCCCAAAAAAGGCTTAATACTTTTTTTTCCCTGAAAAAATTATTATAGAGCTATTTTCAATGGCCTTTTGCAAGAATAACATGGATATTTTAAGCAAGATCAATTTGGTCTGGAGGCTTCTTCAAATTCCGTTATCAACATGAAAATTTTAAGGGATATACTATTTTAAAAATATACTGCATCTACAAGAGCCTTTAATATTCTGGTTGATTTTGGTTTTCAACAGTTGTTTTGTAATATAAATGACACATGACTACAACTAATTTTCTAATTCTCTGTATCCCTATCACACCAGTAATGCTGAATGAACCAAGAGTGAATCAGGGACTCTCAGAATGGACAGGATTGTTTATCCTAATAATCTTTAAGATGTTTGTTCATAATGAAACCCCTTGAAATTGATCCCTTTGCATTTCTTCATCCATTGGGATTCTTCACAGTTTTGAAGCCATGACATTGACATGTGGTTTCACCAATGGAAAGAGTGGTAGACTGCGTTTGAACTCTGTCATATTTTGAATCACATCAGGCTGCAGAGAAGTTTATTTGAAAAAAAAAACAAAAACACAAAAAACCTTTGCTTAGTATCAAATAAAACATGAGAAATTGCTCACTTTCAGATTTTATCACTTAATTGTTCTATCCATATACGCACAAATCCTGTGTGCTATATCAGTGTTACTATTACACTCACAACATAATAAAATGGCTTTTAAGCTTTGAACCCAATCAGAACTTTCAGATTTATTCTAAATTATTTCAGACTATATTTATAATACATTTATTCTATAAGTGTAGGGGCTCAGTATACAATTACCTACTTCCGTCTACTGCTTCTACAATGGATTAATAGGGACAAGGGCAAGTGGAAAGCCCAGAATAAAGCAGAAGTTTCCTCTTCTGTTTCAAAACACAGGATAAAATCCACACGTACAGAAGCAGGCAATGTGTTTGTAAAAAAGTAGAAGCTCTGAGACAGTTGTGAGCCTGAACCTCAATTTGTAATGATAATGTCACAGGCAGGATTTCAAACAGTCTGTACCCTCACTCAATGCCCATTTTTCTATACTATCAAATAATTTTTAGTATCCAGATTTTTTTTTTTTTTTTTTTTACCTGTGGCAAAGGGGGTGCTGGTGCCAGATTTACGTCATTTTGGCTTGGAAATTCTCCAACAACAGGACCTATTAAACAAAATTAACTTAGAAAGACTGCCGCTTCTAAAATATCTTCTCAAAGAAACTACTTTGTAAAGTCAGACAAATAGCTAAAAGTACAGTTTATGAATTTCAAGATCCCTTCCTGTAGTTTTTGCTTAGCAGAACCCGCCACCTAATTTATATTCTTAAATACCCCAATCAATAAACAGTTAAGAGGGTTTTAAATAAAAGACTTTGTGAATACTAGTCAATGCCACTTCTAATCACCTTCTAGAAGAATCAGTATTTAATTGATAGCTACATATACCATTGACTGAATTTGTGTGAAGCAAGGATAACATCTCATGGCCAGTTACAACAATCATACATCTGTGTTCCCTATATATTTTCCAGGGGCTACCCAACATCCTACAACTAATACTCCCTTGGAAAAAGATGGCAGACCACTCTAATTTATTTTTACATTTTAAAAGCATATTTATGTTCTTACTATTCATGCATTTTATTATCAGCTAAAAGAACTTAATGAAGGTCAGTCAGTCATGTAAGTCAGAGATGGGAAAGTTATCTTAGAGCCTCAGGTGTCACAAAACACACACAACCTGATGCAAACTGACAAATGATTTTGCACAAAATCTCATGGAAAATTCTTCACCAATCTTGCAGATAATTAGTGAAACCATTTTTTATTTGTTACATTTTAACTCTAGAGAGGAACAGGATAGTTAATAATAAATGACAACTCAGTCTGTTTTCCAACTGATTTGTTAATTAATTGGAAATAAAATCTAAATAAAATTATTAGTATGTGTATTTCAAGTATAGAATAATATGTTTCATATTACCAGTTGGAGGTTTATACATCTCTTTCCTCAGAAATGCCCCAATAACAGACTGACATTTCGCTGTTGATCAGAACAGTCTATTCCATTTCTACATGGACATACCAAATATGTATATTTTATTTTCCAGAGCAAAGTGTTTGCAGGTTTTTTTTAAATGTCTTGTTATTAAAAATAGAAGTTGTACATTTTAGGACATACCATTTTAACATAGCCAGACACTTCAGAATGGGTGAAGCAATCGCAGGCTCATCATCTTTATTGTGGCTGGAAACCCACAACTATCTGAATTTCCCTCAAATGAACTTTTAAATATCCTTGTGGAAAAATACCTTTCTCCAAGAAGATATAAACCTCCTTTCCAGAATTTGGTTTCATTGTGCATTGTACCTGTACTGCACAACACACTGCTGTATTGCACTATGTCTGACTTGAACAGGAATAAATTTAAAAAATTACGCAATACAATACTTACAGGAATCCATTTCCCTTGCAAGGACGTGTACGGATACCTTGTGTCTCCTGGGAGCATCTACTGCCAACATCTCCTGCAGAAAGCAGCAAGGTCAGTTATTCCACAACAGAATCTAAGTGACAGCTAGCTGCTATCAGGAAGGGAAGCCCTATGTTGTCTACATATTACAAAGGGATGGCAACCATTTAATGTGCAACTTTAGTGGTAATTAATGTTATAGTCAAATTTTGGTTCTTTGAACCCATGTTGGGCTTGTCCCTGGAAATTTAACCAAAGTTCCAGTCCTTCACAGCTCTTAATGATTTCAGAACAGAGCTGCAGGAGAGATTCCGTCTTGTGAAGTTCAGAAGCCACAAGGAACTAGGGGTGAAATGTTGGCTCCACGGAAATCAGTGGGAATTTTGCCATTGATTTCTATGGAATCAGGTTTACACACTAGATCTTTGGTCCTACAAAGTTTCTACAGAGCTGTTAACGGCAGAGCCCAGCAGCCTTGGGGAAGCACATCAATCCTGAGCACAAATGTCGAAGTCAGTTGTCAAGTATCATGGGGTAGCCGTGTTAGTCTGTATCTACAAAAACAATAAGGAGTCTGGTGGCACCTTAAAGACTAACAGATTTATTTGGGCATAAGCTTTCGTGGGTAAAAACCTCACTTCTTCGGATGCATAGAGTGATTGGAATCGACGTGAACAAGCACTTGAAGAAGAAACATGTTTACAATTTCTAGTACTGGATACATATAGTGTTATTACAGTTGTCATGCTAATGTGAGTTGCAATACATGGATACAGTCGTGCAAATCATTGGAGCGGGCGAGCCATACCCCCATTAGGTATGCAAATTCCCACTAAAATCATCAGGAGTTTGTAGATAAGTAGTTCCACATTGACTCTTAACTGTAATATTAAGACATCTGGACCAATCATGTTACTTTTATAAGACAGGCATAAACGTACTAACTTGTAATTCACACAAATAATCCCAAGCATATTTTCCTTTAGTGCCTGTTTCTTAGTAATAAAGTTCTAAATATATGACTAACTTACCTTATAGAACTGTATGATATCGTCCTTGGTCAGGGTCTTTAGATACGCCACTTCAATGTTATCTGAACAATAAGTTTTAATTAAAACAAGTCTGCAAATAATAGTTAGTTATTATCATGATATATTTTTCAAAGTACTTTTCTTTCAAAATTTAGACAGTGCAATTGACTGCAAATGACACGCTTTTCATTCTTAACTTACAAGCTACTATTTGAGTCTATGAAAAATAAATAGCAGTGGAAGCTTTAAAGAATTACACAAAATGAGCCCGTTTCGATTAAATGTGCTATAAAAGGCATATTATTTCTGAACTCCATCTTCAAAAAAAAGAGTGAATCAGATTCATAACAGATACTGATTTTATAGATGGCTTTTATTCACATTTATTATACTTAGGTAACCTTTTATTTAGGAAATAGCAAGATGGCATGAGTTTTAAAATATATAATAAAGAAAACGTGCGTGGTCTTTAGTGTGCAGTGTGGTCCAAAGTGAAAAGGAAGGTCTTAAAAATTAGTTTTGCAGAGGAAGTGACTCAGTAGCTATAGTATATTACTAAATACAGATACATTTAAAGGTATGCAAGTCCATTGTATAATGCCACTATAAAAGTGTAATTATTACAGAAACACAGAGCCTACCATAAGGGGCAGCATAAAAGAAAGAGCAACCTTCAAATGAGGAGACTTGTGGGGCAGGAGAATCCAATTAAGAATTAAAACATACATGACTAAGAAGTCAGAGGCAGATTGGCATTAGTCCATGGTGAGTTTTGAAAAACAGAATGGAATTTTTAATTGAATTCAGAGATGATGGGAAGTCAGTGAAAATAACTGAACAGATGTTGCCCTGGTTGGGATGGTGATAAGTAAACATGGGTGGGGAAAAAAAAGTTAGATAACAAAGATGATTCAGACTTCTAACCTTTAGAGGAAAGTTAAGTTTGAATCACATGGTGTGAAAGAGTAAGAAACATGGGACAAAGAGAGGACTTTTTTCCCCTTTGCATGAGTTGACTAACTTCTGTTTTTGTCAATTCTAGTTACACAAAAACCTTCTACTAAATTTTTCTAAATCAATGTAGGTGGATGGGAACTAAAAAGGATCAGGGAACAAGTCAAGGGAAATAAAGAACTGGGCATCATCTGTATAGAAGAGATGATCAAGGATAAGGTTACAGATAGCAATCAGTCATCCTGGAGAGAGAAGGTATATGAACAAGAAGGCTAAGGATGGAGACATCTGAGGCACTGGAAAGCAGAACAGAAAAGGTGTAAAGCTTCTACCTGAGATGAAAAAGCAGCAGAGAATAGGAATTTTCATGCTTCTCCCTACACCTGGAATGACATCTCATTGCCAGTATATTTCAAAAGGTGTTTTCTGAAAGTTGTACTGAGGCCAATGTATAGGACACTACAGGAGGATACACAGTTAAAGCAGTTTCTAATAGAACACTGACTACCCCAACAAAGCTGAACTTGGTATTGTGACAGGACAGCATGTTGAATGGAAAGCAGTGGAGAAGGCTACAGTGGAAAAGGTGGCCACAGAGTGTACAGATCATGTTTCTCAGAACCTTAGTAAATAAAGGAAGGTTGGAGACTGTACTTCTGAGCAGTAACATTCAGACACACATCAAATATAAGGCAGAGTAGATCTGGCCCTAAAACGGGACAAGTCTTTTATTTGAGAAGATAATATATGTTTTAACTGTCAAAATGATTTATCATTTGTAAAAAGTTTACTTAGTAAATAGTGAACAAAGCCAAAATCTAAACTAAAATATTCCATTCCTTTTCTTTTTCTCTTTACCTTTTGGGAGGAGTGGGAGAGAAACATGTTTTTTATGGCAAAACCAATTTAGCTTTCTCTGTTTCAAGATGTACAAAAGTAGTAATACAATACTCTATCTAGCTCAGAATATTTCAGATAAAGATTATGGACTTGCTGGTGAAAAGAAAAAAATAGTTTAAAAGGATGAGCCAGAAGATAAATGTTTCAATATTGATATAAAATTATTTTTAATTCATTTTCAGTGAGAATACTATTATTCTCACCCTAAACACTTCTCCTGTAATGTTTGTAACCTTTAGAATATAAGATTAAATCTTACAGTGACATCTAGACCTGCTCAGAACAGACAGACAACATGGTGGTTCAGACACAAGCTGTGGCCTACACTAGTGCTCCCACTGTTGCTAGCACTAGTAGAGCTGCACTGGTAGCAGAAACAGTGGGAAATTTTAGCGGGAAAAAGCCTATTATAAAGGCTAAGAATATATGCATTGTCATAAGGACTATGCAAGGTAAATATGACTGCACCTATCACAGGCACTAGGTGCACATGTAGTACAATCTTTAAAAATACATACAAAATAATTCAGGCTGACACAAAGTCAATATATAAAGCCTATCATATATCCAATCCTTTAACACCCGTGGCCTACTTTATTGGCTCATGGAACTCTGCAAAAAGAGCTGAAGATCAATGAACGTGGGCTCTGTCCAACCAACGGGGAGAGTAAATTTCAGAGCATAGGATCCTCCGCTATGAACGTCCCCTGACAAATACTGCAAACTCAGGTATCCTATTGGATATCTCCCAGGATAGAAAGAAAAGACTAAAAGCACTCACACCACAAAGAAATGGATAAAATTATGCACAGAAGGCAAAAGATTAGGTCTCTAATAAATTCACTCCTATTCAGTGCAGCTGTAGTTGTAACCAATTTGCAATCAAATGTTACTTTTAGAAACAAGTGATACAGAACTTTTTAAAGATACTTACTTATCTGGGCCTACAGTGTTAATATCAGTGTGTAACCTGTAAGTTTTCCAGTTGTAAGAGAAGCGTTACCTGCTCTCAGCTCTCTCCTTTATATAGCTGCATTCATTAATAGCCTGAACTGTCCTAATTAAATTGTTAAACATTCTAAATGGAGTCCCTTGTGTGGTTTATAATATATTGGGTGAAATAGTGCCTGTTAAATTCAACAGGAGTTTTGCCATTGACTTCAGTGAGGCCAGAATTTCACCCATTATCTTTACTGAAAACGTAAAGTATATTTGACTCCTCTCTTTTTCTTGCCTTTCAAGTTATCTACTGTGTCCCTGAGAGATTCCTGGAGACTATTTCTGTGTACATTTCTGTGACAAGTGGATAAGAGAAATGCAAGAATTTTCAGTTATTAAAATCTGTTATATATTTAAATACAAGTGAAAGTTACAGTATGTTTCAGCACTTCAGCCCTCAATTTCACATTTTCATCTGACAAACAATTTTCTGTTTTTCTTACCTCTGTCAAAGTTATACTGCTGGGAAATTATTTCTCCCCAGTATTTAGCACACTCTGCAGACAACTTCTTTGGTTTATCTAGACGACGAATTGCTAAAGCTTGGATATGTTTCTGGAAGGCCTCCTCTGACATGTCTTCAATGCATTTCTCCATGGTTTTTAGGAAAGCTTCAACCCTGCTTTCCAAGTAGTGCGGTTGTTTTTCTGACTGAATAATAAACCGCAGTCCTTGTATGCCATTAGCCCGTCGGGGACCACTGAACACAATGTAACCTTGACAAAAGAGAAAAATTGCAACTGGTTAACTACATCTATATCCAGTAAAAATGTTTCAGTTTGCCTCCTCTTCAATGAATGCTGGTTATTAACAATGTAGGATACCGTGAACATCTGTTCCTTATTTGTCAACAAGCAACACACCCTGTCCCATATTTTAGGACGTTATTCAAAGTGTCACACACTAGAACTGAATATATGATTTTACATTGTGTGTGATTCCATGAATAAAACATTGCAGGGTTCAAAAAATAGAAGCTACATCTTGTATTTTTCAAAGTTTTCTTTTATTTCCCTGAAATGGATGTGGTTGCCCTAGAGAAGAGAAAAAAAAAAAAAAGAATGAAGAAAAGTTGTTTGTCATTATTAGTTTCTGATACCCAAATAATAGGTGTTGTTATATTGAGCATTCAGAATAATTACTTAGATCTACTATTTATATCTAGTTACTACTTCTCTGTTTTATAAACTTTTATTACACACACACACACACACACACACACACACACACACACACAGCAGCAGCAGAACAGTCTCATTTTGAAGTAATTTTTTCCATGTTAAACCTTCACCACTGATGTTTGGTTCAACTGTGTGCAATTTATACACAGCAATGCACTGAAATGATTTTGGAATTCATTCTACAGACTATAAAAAGGAATTTTACTAAGTGGTCCTATTCATTTATCACAGTGGTTCTCAAACTTTTGTACTGGTGACCCGTTTCAAATAGCAAGCCTCTGAGTATGACCCCCCCTTATAAATTAAAAACAACTGTTTATATATTTAACACCATTATAAATGCTGGATGCAAAGCATGGTTTGGAGAGGAGACTGACAGCTTGCAACCCCCCATGTAATAACCTCGCGACCTCCTGATGGGTCCCAACCCTCAGTTTGAGAACCCCTGATTTATCAGTTCCTGTAGCCATGTTATGGTTAACATTCCAGCAGTTGTTTCCTCTATAGAGCTGTACTACTCTCTCAATGTATTATATACTGAAAAATATCATTATGGTTTAAAACTTAAGATTCTCAGGACAGAGGAAGGCCAGTGATCCTTGTTGAAATCCATACAAATAGGAAAATTCTTAGTAAAATGATCAAACCTCCAATACTTGGCTAATACTTCTATTACACATAATGGGCCCCCCATCTATAACATTATGCAGCCATACAGACCTGTGCCTAGATACTAGAAATGTGATCCCTTAACTGTTCATGTCCATGTTTACATAGGTTTAAGTTAAAAGACCAATAGGGTTCTAATAGATTTTTTTATATCTCCAAATTAATATTCATTTTGAAAGCTATCTTTTCCAAGTTGATAACTTACATTATATTTTAATACTGGGGGGCAAGCGGGATTTACTCAAAGTGTTTACTCAGCCTAGCAGGGCATTTTGTGCTTGCTATTTTGCATTTTCATGCAATCCACACACCCCCACCTCCACACCCCCACCCACACACTGCTTACATGGTTGGTCACTTGTCCTTCAAACATAGCATTAGTTTACCTAAGAATAGGATCCTTCATAATGAAAAGTTCTATCAACATATAGCTTTTATTGTTGTTATTACAGTAGCACCCAAAATTTACTATGTGCTGTACTAAGGAGGATATGGATAAAGTTCATGCTCCAAAGAATTATTTGTAGATATTAAGCTAAAAGTGATTGTTTAAGGAATGATTTGCAGCCTGGCATGCCATCTAAAAAAAGACCATTCCATGTGTAGTCTGTGTTGTGGAAGAAAGGGCAATGACAGTTTTGGGAAAGGAAGAGTGGTTTTACTATTGTAAACACCCACCTAACAGAGAGGCAAGTTTAGTGAATGCAGTTTAAGGAACTCAGCAAGAAGACTGTGAGGCTTCATTTTTTTCATTTTGCTGCAATTTGATAATTTAAGTTCTCTCTTGTGTGGTCGTGTCTCTGCCTAATGGAATAGCAGCCACTGGATAAAACACAGGCAAACAGTGGCTCTGTCTCTGACATGGGAGAGGAATCCGAGAGTTGTAGAGGCATTGGTGAAAAATTTCATTTGAATTAGCTCGGATACATGTGCAGTCACATTGTTACTAACCATAAGTCAAACCTATGGCTTTGTAAGCATTATTGCTTACCACTTCCCAGAAAGGCAGTAAGAACAGGAGTACTTGTGGCACCTTAGAGACTAACAAATTTATTTAGGCAGTGTCACTGATTCTCAGTCAGTATTGCTCAGTTTTCTTCTGGCAGTCATTTAGCTTTGGGAAGCTGATCTAATAATCCCATCCTCTCCTGTCATTCACAGCTTTAGATGAAAGAACAGGGGTACTTGTGGCACCTTAGAGACTAACAAATTTATTTTTAAGTCTCTAATTCTAGTGGGCTACAGCCCACTTCATCAGATGCATAGAACGGAACATATAGTAAGAAGATATATACACATACAAACAACATGAAAAGGTGGAAGTTGCCATACCAACTCCAAGAGGCTAATTAATTAAGATGAGCTATCATCAGCAGGAGGGGGGAAAAAAAATCTTTTTTAGTGATAATCAAGATGGCCCATTTCAGACAGTTGACAAGAAGGTGTGAGGATACTTAACATGGGGAAATAGATTCAATTTGTGCAATGACCCAGCCAGTCCCAATCTCCATTCAAGCCCAAGTTAATAGTATCTAGTTTGCAAATTCAGCAGTTTCTCGTTGGAGTCTGTTTTTGAAGCTTTTCTTTAGATGAGGTGGTTTCTATATAGCCAGTAAGACACCATCTTTTTCTGGAGTGAGGCAGTCTTCAAATATTTCAGTCTTGATCTTAAAAGTTATGCTTTTTTCATCTCAGTTTACCTTTGTGAACTGTATAGTCTTCGGGGTCTCCATTAGTTAAAATAACTTGTTTACCAAATGTCCTTTAAATGGCATTCAGGGAGCAGGGTAGAAGCAGAGCTATAGAAAGTTTATCATCATACTTATCCTTATTTATTACTGAGATATGGAGGATCACTCTGGGAAAACTCACCTAACTGTTCCTTAGTACGCAGAGTGTTGAAGCAAGGCTCTGATATAATTTGACAGAAGAGCTCCAAAAACATATTCTCAGAAGTACTCTGCATATCTGTCTGGTAATATATTTCTATGCCACAGTTGTTATGAACTTCATTCCTCTGTTGATAGACAAACCAACCCCCTAAAAGAGAAAATTAAAGTAAAGTAATTAGACTCTCTCTCATACACACACCTTCCCAAATAGAGTCCAAGTAGAAAAAACAGACAGTCTAGCTGCAGATAGAATCTGATTACAAGAAAAAGACAGATTCAAAGCAGATCTTCTATTAATAATCAGGCAACCTGTTCACCAACCTGTGGGAGAAAGACTTTTATAGTATGTTCACAAGGTTAACAAATCCTAGCTTGGCGAGTCACATAGGTAAGTGAATTCCAAAAGCCAGGAGTCCTCGCAGAGAACACCGTGCCGATGCCTCCTCTCTTATAATGATCTCAAATGCCTCTGCTGATTTCCCACTGATTAGACTTGGAGACTACTGCATCCATCATATCCCTACCTAGAGGTGGTCCCTATGGATCAGGATTGAGGTACATTTGTGTGGTTGGAGGAGAAGCTTGCACTGCCTCTCCCGTGCTTTGTTTGTTCTGTAAACAGAAGACTTCAATTTCTACGACAGTCAATCCAACAGATTTATAAGCATTAAAAGTAATTCAACAAGTAATACCAATAGCTTCTTTGGTACAAGGCATTTCCTATAGGCTAGCTATCTATTCGTACATATTCTCAGGAATTGTCCTCAATCTCCGTAGTAATTATTGCTTAAATCTTGACTTTTTGGCAGTGCACAAAAAATTGAGTACTATAAATAAATTCTGTAAAATCACCCTACGTTAAAAAATAATCAGCTATTAGACATGGCAAGAAGTTATTTGGATAGAAACTACACTTTACTCAATGAAGCGAAGGCAGCAGCACATCATTGAGTGTACAAATGCAAAAAAATGAAAGTTGTTCTCCAGGAGCTCTGGTCATTCAATGTGGACATTAATACCTCATACAGAATGAGGCAGGGCTCTCACTGACTGTGTAGAATAAGGAAGGGCTCAGATTATATTTCACATGCACCTACACACTAAACGTAAAATTTGTGTCAATTAACATATGCATGCATGTGCAAAGCAAGGAGAATGTTGGCACGTAATTACAAATATTATTATACTGTACCAAAACACACTGCAAATGCACAAAGTACATTTAAACCCTTTTAACCCTGTCAAAATTTCAAGGTTCCACACCAAAACCCCAATACACTAGAGCTATTAGAAAGAGAGAAAGAAAACTGCACAGCAGTGTCGGTCCTGACGTGAATAACGGCACCAGAGCGCCCTACTGTACTGACACCAAAGGTGGTGAATGCTGCCAGGGAAGCATGTGTGGCGCCAACTGCAGAAGAGGTTCCTGGCACTGTGGTCCTCCAATACCAATTCTGATACCAGCTCTATCCCTACTACTGGAAGAGGAATGCTGGGATGTGGTGCCAACAGGCATGAGGGTTCAGTGGCTCGCTATAGATGGCACAGACCTGGAAAAGTCCTAGACCAATGGTGAGGTTGGGAGCAAAAGGCAAAGGAGGTCTGCGGCTGCCTGGTACACTGATGAATAAACACAGTCTGTACTGGCATCTCCCTCATCGGTAACAGACTCAATGGATGCCCGGGAGTGGTTTCTGACCTTCCCACTCAGTACCGGGGAAGGGTCACAGGCACCCATGCCTTCCTGCCCACCACCATCAGCTCCATCTCAGTCTGCGCTTTTCCTGAAGGAGGCAGAAGAGTTACCCCGAGAACTAGAGTGGTCGTGGCTTGTCTTATGTGACATTTCATCGGCACAGTTGACAGGGAACAGTTTCTCCACCTCTTCAGAGAGGCACCTGCTCCCACACGTGAAGCAGTCGCAGTTTCAGAGCCTGAGGGTAATTGTTGGCCTGATGAAGGCCTCTGTACCAGATCAGGCTGCATGGCCTGCTCGAGGTGAAAGTCCCAGGCCACCTGAGTCCTTTTATTGAACAATCTGCAGATCAAACAATGCTCTTTAAGGTGGTCCTTGCCAAGATAGAGCAGGCACCACGTGTGAGGAGCATTGTTAGAGATCGCTCCCCCACATGAAGGGCAGGGCAGTGTTTAAACCCTGGTGAAGGCATCAACAGAGAAAAAAACCTACTAAAGCTAACACCAACTACTAACTACCACTCAATACTAACTATATACAATAAACAACTATGCTAAATCTGATTGCAAGGATGTAAGGTAATACCACACAGAGCTCCGACTTCAGCCATAGGCAGTAAGAAGGAACTGAGGGGAAGGAGTCAGGGTGGTGCCACCTCAGATAGCTAGGGATGGGGCCACAGCCATGAGGCATGAGTGCTGTCCCTCTACAGGTATTGCTAGGCAAAATCTCTGGCTCTGGTGCACTAAGCACGCACACACCTAATGGAATAAATGTCTGCATCCACTCAAAGAACAGTTGTTACTTTAATGTTATTTTGCTTCAAACTGCTGTGCAAGCCACTTCTGTATTCATCCTTCACATCAACACTCCAATATATTAAGCAGCTAAATACTATTTTATAGTTGTACAAAAAACAGTTACTGAGCATAACAGAAAGATTAATGTCACAGACCTACCTGTACTACTTTTCATATAATGAAATTTCCCATTTAATTCTGCAAGATTTACAGTGCAAAATCATTTGAAGTTGCTTTCTAGACAAACTACAGGTAATATTCACTTCAAAAGTCATTAGAAGACACCAGGAAACAGCTTTCAATTACTTGCTTTATAACATAGAAAAAATAATTCAACTTACTGTCAGGAAGCTGCACTTCTCTATATCTTACTAGCTGACTCGGAAGGAGGGGCTTTGTATGCGCATGCTCAATGAGAGTGTCCTCAACCATTTGCATAATTCCTAATGCAGCCTGGGAAAGAAGATATTAATTTCAAGTTGTTTATTTAGTCTTTGACAATCCTAAATCTGGCAGCACACTGAAGGACCGCAGTTATTGTTGGTAAGATGAAAAATCAGAAATGGAAGGATGGAATGGTTAATTTAAAACAAAGTATAAGAAAGTGAAAAATAAGGTGGAAATAAGTGAGATTATTTTCCCTACATTAGTTTATTTATTTTTATTTTACTTATTTATTTTATTATCATTATTTATTTTATAGTAACCCAGTGCTACTGGCGAGCACCTTCGGCTACATTCATCTTTACACATTTAGCTAAACATTTTGGACCTATTCTTAATGTGCTCTCACTTTCTTACCCTTGAAGTATTTATCTGTGCAAACTTGGAAACTGCATACGTACTCCCCAATTTATATACAAATGACATTTTGTTATCTGTTAATTTGGTTTCGCCAAGTCTTTCTATATCAACACAGCTATTCACCCCATTTTGTTACGTTGGTGGAGTTGGGACTGTTGGGATCAAGGCAGTCCCTTTTATATGGGGATAAAAAAAAAAATCTCAAGATATTTTTTTCCTGTTCCATCTGCTGATAAGGAGAATAGGAAAAATAATTTTATCCAGCAGCCAGTGACAACTGATAACTCAGTCTACGCAAGTGAAATTTACTTGCTGCCAGATTAACAGTTGCAGGCCCGCACTTTAGGGCTGGAATTTTCAAGAGTCTAATGGAATCAGGCTCCAACTCCTAGTAAAAATAAATAAGAAGTTCCTAACGCCCTTAGGTGAATCCCTTCCTAAAATCCTAAATATTTCCTGTAGGGAGGGACAACACAAGTTTCAAAAGTACACTAGAGCATCTTGAGTAAAAAAAATTATGACCACCATATTTTCTTATTCTTCAAATCTGAGATCCAGGTTTCCCAGGGAAAAGTCAACTAAAATTGTCTTCTCCTAGCATATGTTGGCATACAGAGATGCTGCAGGAAGCAGTTTTTAGACCCCAATTCAACAAAGCATTTAAACACGTGAGTAATCCTGCCCCTATTTGTCAAAGCACTTAAGCACAAACTTCAGTGCCACTGAAGTCAATGGAATTTAAAGCATGTAGTTTACTGTGTAGGGATGGGATGACTCACATGCTTAAATACCTTGCTGAGTTAGTGCCTTTGTGCCCACAAACACAGCACACATAATTAAGAAGTCAAAAAAGAGAGAGAGAAGGTATGTGAAGGTAGCAGACCAGCTGTTACCATTTTTAATTGAAAACTATAAACTTCATTTGTTCTTTCAGAAACTTTACCAGATTTTTTTCACTACAGTATACAACATACAAACATCAATACATGGCAATTAACATGGCAGGAAATGCTGAAGTAACGTAGTTTGGATGCAACATTGGTCATAGTTCTAAAGACAGAGTAAAATTTATAGAAGTGCCTAATCGACTGTCCGTGAGACCTAGACTCCTAAGACCCTAAGCTAGTATTGAAAAAGAATCATAGAATCTTAAGTCACTTGGGCACTTTTGAACATTTTATCAAGATGCTCCAATATGTGAGTATACCCATAGACATCGATTACATTGCTGTGCTTTAGTTATTAAATGTGGATGTTAATTAATATTTTAATTGAATAGTTCTTAAAATGATAAATTCAGATTTTCCTTTAATGTCAAATATAATTAGCTTTTTATAACTACACAATACAGTGTTTATTCCTAAGCAGTTCTAAAGTTATAGCCATTTTCAGTAAATCTACAGTTTCAACCAAAACAGCATAAAATAAATAGGATATTTGAAGTTCAGGTGGTTTTATGAAAAATTGGTCTTAAAAAAAAAAAAAAAAAAAAAAAAAAAAAAACACACGCAGCAGGGATTTCAGTAAATTACATTAAAAACTACACTTTAATGAAAAAAGTCTTTAAAACCTGACTGTGATGATGGAGGAGGAGGGGGCGGACAGGGTGTGTGTGAACAATATGTATGCCAACATTTTTTAAAAGTCTGGCCTCACTTAGATGTGTAACTTCAAACAGCTTGATTGTTAAGTGCCATGGCTTACATGTTGAAAAGTATAGCAACTTATTACAAAATCTGCTTCAAAATTCTATGCAGAAGCCCAAACCTCTTACTTTGTTCTGCCATGTAAACTCATAACACAAAATGGTTTCTTGCAGAACACCTGCAAAAGATCTCTAAATTTATGAAGGAAAAGAAATGGAAAAAAAAAGGGATGAGGGAAATATAGGAAATTTCAAGGCAAAGCCAAAATAATATGTATTCTACTCTAGAAAACAACAAATTACCACAGAATATTTATGCCACGGTGTCACTGTGAGCACCATTAGCCTACTATTAAGCAGAAATCAACACCCTATTGTAGCAAAATACAAACGTCAGAATAGAAGTCTAAGCAGACAGGCAAGGAGCTCAAAAGAAGCTTGCAGTTCATTTCTGATCACCATGGTCTCCAAATACATAGATGCACCATATGCAGTGATGTATATTTTTATCCCTCCAAAAGCCACCCACACGACTGCTTACAGAAAACATCTTTTTCTCATGATTGGGTCGCATAATACATGTCAGCACAATACAGGGCTCGGTCCTGAGTAATTCTGTGGTGCTTTATAGAGGAATTTAATCACATCTTGTTCACATATAGAGGGGGTTAGGAGGAAGATGGGATTATTCTTTCGTTTACATTTCCACACAAAAAATGTAAAAAAAAATTAAAAAAACAACTTTCCTGGAGCTCTAATTTAAAGCTCCAACTTTCTATATCCTATCCTTCTGGCTCTTTCCCTCACTGCTGCTGGCTACTTCCCTCTCCACGCACTCACTGCTGACCTGCAGTGTTTTAAGATACGATAGTCTAGTGCTAGTGTACTTTCCACTAGACTAGTATAGAAGCACGTCTGTATCACATTTATCCAAAGATCTGAGTGGATTTACAAATACTGTATGTAACAATAGCTTTGTGAGAGAGTTAAAATATTAAAATGGCTGCGTCTATTCCCATGGGGCTGATATAGCAGCATTCCCAATAGTATCACGACAGAAGTGCAACTCATTACAGTTTTAATGAAGGACACATTAAATAGTCTGTGCCTCTTACTAGCAGTGCCCTCTGACTTTCACAAGGAAAAGGAACTAGAACTCTGATTTATGGACCCACACACCTTAGCCTTGTACTTAATGCTTCACTTTGAAGGATTCGGATTTTTTTAAACTTTGCTAGTCAGCTGAGTCACATGTCTGAAGCTTGTAAATGGAAAACCAGGAGCTGTAGCACACAGTTACTTTTGCAGTCTAATTACTTACTGTAATGACATGCAATGCAGACTTTAAAATATTTAGATCATAAACTGTTTTCTATTACAGTAAATCTCAAATACCAACATTCAAAGGGACATTGAGCCTGACAGACAGCAGACAAAACGTCATCATGATATACTTGCTGTAAAACAGCTAAAAATTAAGTGAAGACTATGAAATCATATTTGGCAAAAATTGATTTAAAACTTGGGACGATTAACTAAACGCTTGGTTTTAAATCCTGTTTTTAATACAAACTATTTCTATTAAAGAAAATATCAGACCTGTTTTGTTATATTGCCATGGAGAAGAGCCTCGATGTGTAACCGTGACAACAGTTGAGATATAAAGGCCTTGAGGCGGGGAAGAGTGACATCTAGAATAGATAAATAGACAGTTAAATCAATCACATGATTTTTTTACATTACAGGGAATTGACCTCGTCTTCTGCAGATATGATCCGTTTCTTGGAGAAAAGGGAAAATCATAATAGTCAAAAGCAATGGATTTTTCCTTAAAAATTCATTGTTGGAAAGTTTCCAGGTTTAAATATCAGCACTCATTGCATAGTTTGCTTTGCTTAGAATTCACTTAGCATCTGACCCAGATTCCACTAAGAAAAACAACAACAATCCTGCTCTCCAATCATGCTGAACACACATTCACTCTCCAGAGAAAATAGTTACCATCATTTAGGTGGAACTGAGAGATAAAGCTGTAGCTATTAACTACATAAAGAACATGTGGCTTACAATTCTCTTGGAAGTTACAGTACATTACTATCTAGACTAAAACAATTTCTGAACTCAAATTTCTGTTTTATAGTAATTAGCAATAAATCATGTAAATTAAGAATTATTTTGTGTATAATATATATACATACCTGTACATGTACACACACACACCTGATTTTCATATTTTAAACACTTTTATAATCAGTATTACTCTTGTCCATAAAGCAAAATACAATTTACATATTAGAATCAATAGGCAGAATCAGCAGACTAAGAGACAGTCCCCTGGTATGAGCACTGACTTTGGAGTCAGGAGATCTTGGGTCCATTCACTGGCTCTGCCACAGACTCCCTGTGTGACCTAGGGAAAGTCCCTTATTCTTTCTGTGCCTCATTTTCTTATCTGTAAAATGGGGATAATAGCACTTCCCTATCTCAAAGGGGTGTTTCTAAGGATAAAGACTGTGAGGCTCTCAGTTACTATTGTAATGGAAGGCATATAAGTGCCTAAGATAGGTAGATATTTTTATCCTAAAATATCATCAATACTTAATAATTTTTACTCTTACTACAACCCCAAAAACACACACCATTTCCAATTCTTTCCTCACCCCAAATCAATTATTAGTTGCTCTCACTTCGTTAGTCATATCTTCTATTTAAACTTTGTCTCCTGGAAAAGGCAAGGGGTCTCTTATTGTTTGTGTAATTAGTCTCTTAATTATGACAAACATTTGTCAGCAGTACATAGGGCTGGGGTCATCTGGTAGTGGTGGTGAGGATGATAGTAGTAAAAATCAAACCAAAAAATCATTGTCCCTCAAGCAGATCTCTAATGTTGCAAGACAGTTAGACTTTAACCTCTTTGAACAGTAATTCAGTGTTAAATTGCCATGTTATGGACATTCAGAATTAAACTTTAAATGGATTATGATAAGGGACAGAAGTTAGTAAATATAAAAAAGGATCTGCAATTCCTAGGAAGAGGAAAGGAGTGTCCTTTATCAGGCTGACCCTGCTCTCGCTGAAATTAATGCTAGTTTTGCCACTGACTTCAGTAGGGCCCATTAACACTGTACAGACACAACAGAACAAAATATTTAGGGCCCCGTCCCAAAGCTACTCTGTACAGTCAGGCCGTGCACTAGTATAAAGCATAGGGTTGCCAACACTCCAGAATTGGCCTGGAGTCTCCAGGAATTAAAGATTAATCTTTAATTAAAGATTATGTCATGTGATGAAACCGCCAGGAGTAAGTCCAACCAAAAGTGGCAACCCTAAAGCCCCCTATAGCGTGTATAGAGGACTGCCTGCATGGAGCAGTTTTCAGGATCAGAGCCTTAAATAGTGGGATGCAACAATATACAGTATAGTCAGTTTCTGACCATACTGGATTTTTCTTTCCCTCTAAAATGATTTTTCATTGGCATCTTTTAGAGTCGAATACATCAACCAAGAATGATTAAATAACTATCCTGCAGTACTACCCAGAAGCCTCAATCAGAAACAGGGCCTCATTATGCACTGTACAACCACAGAGGTATTCCCAAGAGTTCCTGTTGGAAAAGATTTACACAATTTGTTTTTAAATTTTGTTGCTGATATTTTTCTGGTAAAAGCTTTTTCTTGCAATAATTAAAGGGTATACAGTGCCCAATATATTTTAAGCTTGCCTTAGTAGCAAGTGTACAAGATGTGCACACTCACCTCTTTATAAATATCTCATCACGGGAAACAGAGTGAGGGAAGGGCAAGTTCACATCTTTGCTCATGATAGCCTTCAGCTGAAAGCAGTATTTAGTAAGCCTTGTTTAATAGGGTGGTAAGATGTCTGAAAATTAGAAGATGGGAAGCAGCTATCAAAAGACAGAAATATAGGGCCAAATCCTGCCCACTTCACTAATATGAGCAGTCCCAACAAAGTCAAAACTTGCATGAGAAAGGCAAGCTAGATTTGGCCCTAATTTACATCTTTTGGAAGATTTGTTGGGAATGGTCCAAGGAGATAGTCACCATCTTCTTTCTGCAGACTGCTCCAACAGCAGCCCATTCTCATGTCAGGCCGGAGTGGGGTACTACATGTAAAGTTCACTAGCCTCTGCTAAAATTATAAATACATCCTCAGATTATTTTGAAGTTGTTGGCAATTTTTATATTTTAAATTACCCTCCCCAGTGAATATAGCGAGGGATCTGTTCTTCATTAAGGACTATTTGCATGAAAAGTTTGTAGGCTTTTTTCCAGATATTTTTGAGACAGCGGTCATCAAAAAATAAATACATAATTTTAAAAAAATCTTAAATTCCCAAACTAAAATCTAGTAACTAAAAAAAAAAAAATTAATAGTTTTTTCTCAAACTTTAAACACACTATGAGGCAACTGCTGTACAAACATTGCAAAATATGTAGCTCCATTAATGTTGATTAAGTAATTACTTGTGAGGACAACAGACTATGTCCCCATTCAAAAATCGAAACTCTTAACTCTACTAAAACAATACAAAGCTCAGGATTCTAAACATGACAAAAGTCAAAACAGGCCAAAATAGTGAATTTGGTAAAAGAAACAAACAGTTAAAAATTGGCAGGAACTCACCATCTAGAGCTTCTTTTAATTCATCTTTGGTCCAAGCAACTTCTGTCATCAACAGTCGGAGGTAATACATAGCATGCTGGTGGGGCTGTTCAGCTCGAAAGTTGTTAAGTGATCGCATGTACTAACAAAGTTGAAATAGGACGTTCAATAATTACAAAACTTAGCTTCTGAATATAACAGCAACATCACCCTGAATTACTTGGCTTTGTATACAACACAAAACCCCACATTCAAGATGCCAGCAACTATTCTACACTTGTGCTTTCTTGAGTAGCATAATACGGTAATTGGATTGAACTATGCTCATGATGATGCAGCTTTGCTTACATGATGAAGCTAGGAACTAAGCTAGTTTCAATTTTGACAAAAACATTTATTCTCAGAGTACATTTTTTCATTAATTCATTATGACCAATATTTTTAATTATTCTAATCAAGGCCTATACATTCTGTGGCAACTATTACCAAATTCATTGCTAGCTGCAAATTATAACTAATTGTCCAGTGCCCTAGTCTCACACGGTCAGACAGAGGCAGAGGCAGGGGCAGCTACATACAAGAGGAACAAGAAAAGAATCTATCCTTGTGAGCAGGGCTGTGACAACTGTTCTTTTGTTCAGTTTGCATCCAGGCAAAATAAACACAGTCATCTCCTCAAATAGAAAGAATGAAAAGAGCAAGCTAACAGTCTTGGCAATGTGGGATCTACTGGGTCCCCATACAACCACAGGTAAGCATAGCCTCAATTTCACAAGAGAAAGTCAGCTGTTTTTCAGAGGCCAGTGGGTAGGTGGGAAATGCAACCCCTGAGACCATAAGGTGAGGGCTTTGTCTGGACTGACAGGAAAAAGAGCAGTGCCTCCTTTAAGAGTCCCCTCCCACATGGAAATTGGGAGAGGGTGGAAGGCATCACCTAAGCCTGCAGGCAGGTCAGTAGGACTTAGGTAAGCCACTGGCCCCCTGCACACCTGCAGAGAGTATATAAACCCTACTCCCTCCAGCTGAGCCCCCTCCTAACCCAGGATTAGTTTAGGTCTGGATTCCCCCCCCCCGTTATGAGCATTGTACTAATTGCCTCATTTGTGACTGGGAATAACTTACACCCCACCATGATCAATCTGGCAGTGAGGGGGAGTGTGAGTGTTTTTTCCTTCCCCATAGCAGCTCAGGGACCTGGTAGAGTAGATCAGGAGGTAAGATTCAAGATGTCACAACTTAGCAGGTGCCAGGTGTCCAGTGCAGCTACTCATTCCATAGGGGTCCAGTTCTGTGTAAAACTGGAATTTGAAGTGGATTTAGGGGAAGGCATCCCCTAAAGAAAAGGGGGAACAAGGTTAGGCCTCCAAGTGTCTGCTGCAACACAGCCCCTTAACCTTCATACAAGGGGAGGGGAGTGGCTGGAACCAGCGTTGGAGGGCTGATGGCACCACATCCCTTGCATCTTGTCTTTCTTTCTGTGTTTCTGGGACAAAAGAGGAAAAAGTTGGTGGAGACTGCCTTCCCCGTTTCATAAGAAGTAAGGAGCTGACCCTTTCTTAACATGGATGAGCTTGTGGGAGAAGAAAATGCAACTTTTCCTCATTAGATTTTGCTTTTTTTTTTTTCTGTTTTTCTTTTATATTGTTACACACATGGATATAAATACAATAAAAATTGTACATTAACACAAAATATGCAAAATAATGAAAAATAAATTCTGAGATAAAACTCCCCTGAGTTCTAGAGACATAAATGAGAAAATCTCTCATAATAAATAAAGGAAAATCCCCAAGCAGTATGCATCATAGATAATGTATAGATATATTTAGAAGTTTCTTGGGGTGGTCCTTAGTTTTAAATTTAATTTTTATCTGTTTTATGCTGCCACATGTGTCAGTTTACCACAGTAATGAGATTCAACGTGCCACATATATATAGACCCTGATATTAGACTAAATCTTCCTTATATTTGATGTTCACCTATTTGAATATTAAAATTAAAAGTTTCCTGTTACATTATATAATGCTTTCCTCTTATGTAAAAAACTCCAATGTAAACAATTACATTTCTAGACTGAACTAACAAAAGTAACAAAGAAGTTGTAACCTATTTCAAAAGTTTTTAAAAAAACATTTGTAAAATGCAGTATATGAATATGGACCACTGAATTTTGTGCCAGTTTTTACTTCCAGAATTCTGCATATCCTGCATATCCATGTACTTCATCCTACACCATGAAATGGGTTATGATCCCCTGGATCCAAAGGGGTCACAACCATCCCTCCTATCTATCCTATTTCTTTATGGCTAGGTCAGACTGAAATCCTAAAATCTTTTTCTTGTTGAAAATGGGATCGGAGTATAGAAAAGTTTGAGAACCACTGTTCTACTCTTTTTATAAATGAAAGGCATAATCCAGCAGTTACAAAAAGTTCACCACACATTTTGCCTGAATAAAGACTGTAGGGCCAATACTTTTGAAGTTGTACAACTGTCATTTAAATACTTGGCTAGAAGTTCACCCCAAACTGAAGCCAATAGCAAAACTCCCATCAACTTCAGTGGGCTAGGATTTCACCCTATACTTTTGGGCATATTTAGCTCTCAAATTCCATTAAAATGTTCACATTTCACTCAGTCAATATATTCTGTTTTAAATTATCCCAATCACATTAAAATTCCATAGAGCTTACCGCTTCCTTGATAATTTCAAATCTTTTCTCATCAATCTCAAAGGTGGTCATTTTTTCAATGATCTTCTTTAACAAGATATGCTGCTTGTCATTATAACCTTTTACAGAAAGCTATGGAAAGAGTGCATAAGTTTCTTTAAACTTGAAAAGTCAAAGAGCAATTTCTAAAAAAAAAAATTTTAAGTGTTTATAATGGCCTAAAACTCATACATACCAATTAGAAAAAACACAGGTATTTGACTAAATCAATTTAAAATCAATTTTACTCACAAGGCGGTATAATGTTGATGAAGACAATACTGTATGTCTTGGTGGTTTTACATACAAAGGACAAATAAATTCACTGTAGCTTAATAAAGAGCAATGTGTCTGAGTATAAACTAACTGTTTATTAGTATGGGCTCTAGTCAGTAAAGTATGTTTGAAGTACTCAAAAATGTTTTTCACTATGGACTTCTCATATTAGTAATAAAAACTAGCTTCCTAGTCTCCTCAAATGTTACCCCAGAAACCTATTTTCAACTCTATATTTAATTTTCCCTCATGACCCATAAATAAATATATTTTACTGGGATGGTAGTAAATAATATCAGGAGACTAGGGTGAGTGTGGACACCTGCAGTCATAAAAGTCAGTATGATGCTAGCTTACAAAACCCAGGGTGTTAGAATCATAGAATATCAGGGTTGGAAGGGACCTCAGGAGGTCATATGGTCCAACCCCCTGCTCAAAGCAGGACCAATCCCCAATGTTAGTCTCAAATGTTATGAGATATGGGTACCTCTATACAAAGTCTTGATAAGGCTGCATATGGGGTAATATGCACCTGGTTATTAATCACCTAAATTACAAAATGAATATATATAAAATACAAAGAAAGGCTACATAATTATTTCATGCTATGAAGAATATCTGATGAGAAAAGGCTCCAAACAAAGGAAAATACAAGATGCAAGTCCTGTTCGCAGGAATCAAAAGGGGACACACACATTATGATCACAGAATCATAGAAATGTAGGACTGGAAGGGACCTTGATGGGTCATCTAATCTAGTCCCCTGCACTGAGGCAGCACTAAGTATTTTCTAGACCAGGGGTGGGCAAACTTTTTGGCTAAATTGCCACATCTGGGTGGGGAAATTGCATACAGAGCCATGAATGTAGGGCTGAGCCAGGGTTGGAGTGTGTGTGGGGGGGTGCGGTGTGCAGAAAGGGGCTCAGGGCAAGGGGTTGGGGTGCAGCAGGAGGCTCAGGGCAGGGGGCTCAGGGTACAGGCCTGGCGCCACTTACCAGGAGGACCCAGTTGAAGAAAACTGTTGATGCCTGCGACCCAACAGAACTGGGGATGAGGGGTTTGGGGTGTGGGAGGGGCTCAGGGCTGGCGCAGAGGGTTGGGGTGCAGGGGTGAGGGCTGCGGGGTGGGGCTGGGAATGGGGGGTTCAAGGTGTGGGAGGGGTCTCTCACCTGCAGGCACTCCCCCCCCCAACCGCAGCAGAGTGCAGAGCTGGTGCTCGGGGCGGGGGCAGCGCGTGGAGCCCCGTGGCCACCCTGCCTAGAAGCCGGACCCACTGCTGGCCGCTTCCAGGGTGCAGCGCGGTGTCCGAACAGGTAGGCACTAGCCTGCCTTAGCTGGGCAGCACCACCAACGGGACTTTTAATGTCCCGGTTGACGGTGCTGACCAGAGCTGCAAGGGTCCCTGGGTGCTAAGGAAAGTGACCCAGTGTCTTACATGCCGCGACCCAGTACCCGAACTTTGAAAAACACTACCTTAGGTAATTTGTTCCAGTCCTTAACCACCATAAGGTGAGACAGTTTTTCCAAATGTCTACCTAAACCTCTCTTGCTCCAAGATCATATGAAACAGTATCAAAAGCCTTACTAAAGTCAAGATATATCACATCTGCTGTGTCCCCCCCCATCCACAAGGCTTGTTATCCTGTCAAAGAAGGATATTAGGTTGGTTTAACATATGTTGAAAAATCCATGTTGACTATTACTTATCACTTTATTATTTTCTAGTGCTTACATCACAACTGATTGTTTGATTATTTGCTCAATTATCCTTCTGGGTACTGAAGGTAAGCTGACTGGTCTATAATTCCCTGGGTTGTCCTTATTCCCCTTTTTATAGATAAGTACTATATTTGCCCTTTTCCAGTCCTCTGGGATCTCTCCCATCCGCCACAAATTCTGAAAGATAATTACTAATGGCTCAGAGATCTCTTCGGCCATTTCCTTAAGTGTTCTAGGATGTATTTAGCCAGGCCCTGCCAACTTGAAGACATCTAAATTGTCTAAGCGATTCTTAACTTTTTTTCCTCTTTCCTATTTTAGCCTCAGAGCCTACCGTGATGTTAGTCATCCAATCACTGCTAACCTTTCAGTGAAAATTGGAAAGAAGAAAAGAAAAAAAAAAAAAAAAAGGCATTTAACACTTCAGCCTTCATGGTGTTTTCTCTTATTGCCTTCCCCCCCTCATTAAGTAAGGGGACAACCCTGTCCTTGGTCTTGGTCTTGCTTCTAATATATTTGTAAAATGTTTTTTGTTACCCTTTATGTCCAATAGCTAGTTTAATCTCGTTTTGTGCCTTGGCCTTTCTACTTTTGTCCCTACAAGCTGCTGGTGGGTTTTTATTTTTTTTAAATATTCATTTCATAATTTGACCTATTTTCCACTTTTGATATGACTCTTTTTGAGTTCAGGTCATTGAAGATCTTCTGGTTATGCCAAGATGCTCTCTTATACTTCCTATCTTTCCTACGCATTGGAATAGTTTGCTCTTGTGCCTTTAACAATGTCTCTTTAAAAAAAAAAACTGCCAACTCTCCTGAACTCTTTTTGCCCCTTAGACTTGCTTCCCATGGGATCTTACATACCAAGTCTCTGGGTTTGCAAGCCTGCCTTCTTGAAATCCACTGGCTTTATTGTGCTTTCTTCTCTCCTACCATGAACTCTATCATTTCATGATCACTTTCACCCAACTGCCTTTCACCTTCAAATTATCAACCAGTTCCTCCTATCTATAACAGCCGCTCCCCTACTTGCTTTCTCTATCTTCTGTAATGAAAAGTGGTCTCCAATGCAATTCCAAGAACTTGTTGGATAATCTGTGCCCTGCTATATTATTTTCCCAAACAGGTGTCTGGGTAGTTGAAGTCCCCTAACACCATCAAGTCCTGTGCTTTGAATGATTTTGTTAGTTGTTTAAAAAAAATTCATCCACCTCTTCTTCCTGGTTAAGTGGTCAATTGTAAGCCCCTACCATGACATCATCCTTATTTTTTACCCCTTTTATCTTTACTCAGGCCTTGGCTACACTTACCAGCTAGTTCGACGGCTGGAAATCGAAGTTCTGGGTTCGACTTATCGCGTCTAGTCTGGACGCGATAAGTCGAACCCGGAAGTGCTTGCCGTCGACTGCGGTACTCCAGCTCGGCGAGAGGAGTACCGCGGAGTCGACGGGGGAGCCTGCCTGCCGCGTGTGGACCAAGGTAAGTTCGAACTAAGGTACTTCGACTTCAGCTACGTTATTCACGTAGCTGAAGTTGCGTACCTTAGTTCGAATTGGGGGGGGTAGTGTAGACCAAGCCTCAGAGACTTTCAACAGGTCTGCCTCCCACTTTTATCTCGATCTCAGTGCAAGTGTATGTATCTTTGATATACAAGACAATAACTTCTCCCTGCCTGTCCCTCCTGAACAAGCTGTACCCTTCTATATAGCAATATTCCAGTCATGTGAATTATCACACCAAGTTTCTGTGCTGCCAATTATGTCATGATTGTGATTATTCACTAATATTTCTAGTTCTTCCTGTTCTCCATACTTCTTGCATTAATATACAGACATCTAAGATGTCCATTAGATGTTGTCTCTACATTCCCTTATCTCTTCCTTTGCACCTCCTATGAATCTTCCAGGACGCAATGACAATCTTTCCAAGGAAGGAATAAAATATTATAGTTATGATTGAAAGCTCCAGATAGAAGATTTCATCCTATATAGTAGAAAAGGTTTTTTCTTCACTATTATTAAAATATTAAATAATCTACCATCTGATTTTGAAGTAGATATCAAAAATGCATTTTATGACAAAGGTTGATATATATAGTCATAATAAAATAATATACTTGAATTGAACATAAACAATTTGAGAACTCAGATACTCCAATAATGTGTGCTATAGAAATGTATCACATATATAACATTCATCTTTCTTTAGGATATCAACATTATAAAAGCATGTCTAATGTACAGAATATACTACAGAACTGCAGAATACCTATCACAGATCTTCTTCTACACTGTAAAAAAAATATATATTGATATATAAACTGAGGGTTCCAGATACCAATTCAGAGTAATATCACTTTACAGCATGAAACTAGAATCTTCACATAATTTTAAAATAAGTTTCCAAAATATGAACTAATTTAACTGCTTATAAAATACTAAAAATCTGATAGTAAATGAGCATAATTTCTTTTAGAATTAACTCTGACCACTGAATTTGAAAATGTCAGCAAGCTTTCAGAATAAAAATATGTACATGTTTTCAGCCAATTACGTGGAACCACTGGAAACAGGATTTTGTGGCGTTAAAAGAAGTCACTACGACAAAGATGTTACAAGCCTTTGAGCACAGAAAATTCAAAGGCAATATATAGCACACTCTGTCCACTAAGCTTTTCTTTGAAGTAGCATTGTGTTCTATAGGAATGTGATGGTGTCGGTGTGTTACATAAAGATTGTTAATAAAAGGCCTTTAACACACCTGCAAGCAAGGTTTTGATAACATATCAGAAATATCTTAGAAATGCCTAAAGAAGTGACAATACATCATAAGATCAATATTTATTAAAAACAAAAATTGCCATAGTTTTGGATTTTAAAATGGTTGACAAAAATCAACTCCAAAGGAAATTCACAAAAATGTATTAGTCCGATACAAACATGCACAAATGGACTCATAGCTCACTGCTGATGAATTAGAGGAACTAAGTATATAGGAAATCTAGAGGGTTAATATTCACTCAACACAAAATAATTTTTATTTTGAAAGTTCAGAATTAATCCATTTTATATACAAAACACACCATCACACTTTCAGGGTTACTATGTTAACAGGTAAAAAATGTGAATTAGAATGCATACAGTTGCAGCGTGCACACATTCACTAATTAACCAAATCGTTCACTGATGATTAAAAAACTGTGTTTTTTAATCGTCATGAGATAGATGCAAGGAAAAAATCATTAACCATCTTGTTTAGAAATGCAGAAGTCAATGTTTTCCCCAAGCTCAACTTAACTCTCAAGCTGTCTTCACTTCTTCCTGTGTTTTTTTTCTTACTTACAAGAATTGCATTCATTCCTGATGCAATGCCATAGATCAAACCTGAGAGGCGTGCTGCATATGTATACTCTTTTAAATCATCCTTCAATAACCTGATAAACAGGTATGTCATGTTGCAATGGAGAGGATCAGCATAAATGTAGCGACTAACAAAAAGAAAAACAAAAGAAATGCTTTGATACCTCAAGCAGTGACATAGTAATGGATGAAGAAACATGACTGAAGAGTATGTATATGCAGCCTCATTATTCGTATCTCTTCGAAAAGAAAGTTGAAGTGAACCATTTATTTAGCAGCAACGTGAAGATTTTTTTTTTCTTTGTCAGAAAGTCTTTCAATAGCTATCTGACACAGAATGAAACTAAATCGAAACTCAGAATTAGATGAATCACTTTTTTTTTTCTTTTTTGGAGGAGGAGCAAATCTTACAGCTAGCTAATCGATGAATGGTGTAAAAGAAAGGAGTAAATTTGCTTAGTATAAATGGAAATATTGTTGAAGACTTAGAACAAGATTCAACTTAACATTCAAATTATGAGAAAGTATGGTTAGCTATCAAGATTCAAAAAAGGAGTAAAAATAAAACCGTAGACCATCGATGGAAAAAAAGCCATTTTTTAAATAAAAATGCTTCCATCAAATCAATATAAAAATCTTGATGAGTGGAAGTAGATTAAAGGCTCTAAGATTTTCCTTGATTTGGGTACTTACATACATCCCATAGATGGTATTTTGGAGGTCATAGTTCAAGCCAGCTAGTTCTGCTGCATATGCATACTCGTTGAGGGAGTCTTTGAGTAGTTCAAGGTACAAATAGGCCATGTTACAATGCAAGGGATCCACGTAAGCAAATGGGCTGGAAGAAAACGTTGAAAGTAAAATATCCAGTTTAATTATTTCCCAGTTCTTTTTGGCCCTTTAAGTTTTAGCTCAAGAAAATTTAATATTTAAATACTATGCTGTTGGGTCCCCTTATGAAGTATTACTATTTCAAAACAACACACACAGATAACCAAAAATAGTGGTTGATTTCTTGTACGGTTTCAGTGTTACCCCGTTATAAATATACATTCAGGACTTTAATTTAAATTCCTGTTCTTTTTAAACTGGTAAATCATACCATGCTATATTAACTCTGCTGCTGAAGTCAGAGCTCATCAAGTACATAATTAACTTAAATAAACCCTAAGTATTAAACATAAATAACTAAGATTAATCCAATTACTAAACATTAAGCAGATTAATTCTTTCATGCTATCAGAAAATACAATAGTTGTTATGTATAAAGATGAACAGTTACCAAACCACTGTATGCAAGGCACTGCAGGATTTCCTATACTCAGAGCAGGAAATAACTGCAGCATCTCCCATTCCATGGTATAGTAACTGTATGAGATAAATGGTGTCTTTTTTAATGAAAACAACTGTACAAGTTCCAGTGTTTTGATAGTATTATCTAATCTTATACAATAGCTACATACATCTCTTAAAAGAGAAAGGCAACTCAAAGACTCAAGCCATGTTTCAACAATATTGATATCTGTTAAATATTGGTATTTATTAGAGCACCACAAGCTAAGTCAATACTCTCAATAATTTATTCCTATTTTGGTCAGTTATTTATTTTAATAGCATTATATGCATGTCTATGTACATAAATTTATAATAAAATGTGACAGACATAATAAGCAGTACATGAAATAATTCCTTGTTGAAGTATTGATTACCAAATGCATACTAGTGTTCACTATATACATGAAGACAAGTCCCATTTCCAACACACATTTGTGGCAAAGCTTAAAGATGAACTGCAAATGTTTTTTAAACATTAAAATTTCCTAATTTTTTTTTTTTTTTTTTTTTGGCAAAACCTGGATCTCTGTCTCTTTCCCAACCCCCTAAAGTTAGGGAATGGGATGACAAGAGAAACTAAAAGGATACATTTTCTATTACAGAAATTGAGTGGCCCTTCAGAGTCAGATTTCCAACTCAATGGAAGTTGCCAACCCACTACAAAGCTACAGGCTCTGTTTTGGCTGGCCCTTTTCTGAATACTTAGCATGAGCCTAGAATGAGTCAAGGTAGGATGGGGCTGTTATTTACATTTCCCTCTATCTATATAAGGAACATCCCAACAACTGATTAATTTGAATATGTCCACTTATGCATCTCCCAGGATAAAATACTGAAATCAAGGTAATATACCAGCCAACCATTTAGACTCCTCGATTACCCCCCAAATGGACTGAATTCTTCTCAAGTGTGATACTGGAACCAAGACTTGTTATTCTGGGCTATTTTCAGTATCTATAGCAACTATAACTCTTGCTATTCATTTGGCTGGTGAAGACCAATAGGGGCATTTGGGACTAGGACTATTAATTCACTTTGTGAAAACAGAATGTAAGCCATCCTTAAAATGGTGATAGTAAGGGCACTGCTTAAGAAGCTTTTTTTGAGGCTACCAACCTCACCAGCTAGTGCTACATTTCTAATCTAGCAATTTAAACAAGATTGTTGAGAAAGTTTTGTTGGAGCAATTCAGTCACATCTTGATCTCACAGATGATGTCCTGTTCTTACCAGCCTGGTTTCAGACATGAGTTTAGTACATATCCAATATTTTTGTGCAGGGTTGTTGACTTCCTCCTAGCAATGACACAGATAGCATCCTTGCTGATTTTTTAAGCTCTACCAGCAGTCATTCAATAGCATTAACCACAAGGCTTCTGACTTGCCTATGGAGCCTTATTGGCAGAGATGGAAAGGCTCTTCTTATAAAATTTGTTTCTCCTCTTAGATCCCAAAATGTGAAAATGAGTATTTGTTATTCTTCTCTTGTGCATTAAGCAGGACCCCAACCTTTTAACCTGTCTGTCCAATATGTATGTATAACTGCTAGGGGCAGTAGTGAGACATTCTGGCCTGTACTTTCATAGATAGGTTATGCCATAGAGATCTACTTTATTTATTTATTTATTTATGGTCAAACCAAGGTATAACTGTTTCTTTTCCAGTACCTGATAGACAGGGAAGTAGATGGGAGAAAAGTGGTTTATGCTTAATTCAGATAAATTAGAAAGGATGCTGATAGATAGGAAGAAGTGGCTTTGGGAAATGGCAAAAATGGGGTATACACCTTCTTTTGGAGGTGTATGTCCAATCTTTGCCAGTACATTTCACAATCTAGGGGTTCCTACTGAAGCCACTGCTGCTCCTCAAGTGACAACTTTTGCAAACAATGCCTTATTTCCATGTACGGTTAGCCTGGAAAACTTTGACAGTTCCTTTGTGATGCTGATCTAGCCACAGCAATTCACACTTTTATAACCTGCATATTGGATTATTTTAAAAACACATTATTAAGGCCTATACTTACAAAATACCCAGAAACTTCAGCTAGTGCACAACAGAGTGAGGCAAGGCCCTCTAAACACAAACAACAGTACTCTATACATGAAATTCAAGGTGCTGGCAATGATATACAAAGTGTAAATGGTGTGAGATCAAAGAGCACTCTCCTTCCTGCTTCTGTCTTTCCATTGATGACAGGGAATTCTCAGTGAAGGACTCAGGCCTTTTGAACCTGCTCTCTCCAGTGGTCTGCCAGTACTAAACTTTACCACGCTTTAGGCCACCACTATAAGACTTATCTGTTCAGGCCTTTGAAAGCTTTTGAGCTGAGTTTAATAAGAGGATTGGGGATCAGCACTGGGATTTTCACAGAAGCCTAAGTGAGTCAGACACTCAACTTCTGCTGAAAGTCAACAGGAACTAGTCACCTAACCCCCTTAAGCTTCTTTCAAAGTCCCAGCCTAGTTTCCTCCTCAAACTCTTCCCTCCGGTCAAATGGAGCAGACAGTTGCATCACTGGCCTTGAAGCTAAAATGCTAGCATTTGGCTATTTTACAATTTATTATTTTTATAAATGTAAAGCACTCTGTTGCTCAGTGATGCGTGCCACTATAAGTTTCCAAATAAACAAAATTCCAAAATAGGAATGCAGACTATGCCTATTGAAAAAAAAAATAACAGCACCGAATTTTAATAGCCATCTGCCTAAATCCTGGGAAATCTAAAATGTAGGCCTCCTGGTTTCCCTGCCAGTGTGAATGACTCTACAGCCACCTTAAACAAAAGGTTGGAAAACTTCCTTATTAAACCATTAATTTACTTCTCTTTTTAAAAATGACTGATTGTCAAAATTCCTAAATCATAGTCTAGACAACACCCGAGGCTATTTAACACCCTATGGAGTGTCTGACAAGGCCTGCATCCAGAGGCCTTTAATACAAGTTTCACATGATGCCTGCATCCCAGGGTTTCCAGAGTCTTCAACCCATAGAAGCTTCACAGAGTGCCATATCCTTGGTCCATGCTGAAAATTTTGAGGTTGAGAGGGAATGATTGACTATCCTCATTTTCCAATTTTAATTTCATCCACACAACAGGTGCTGTTAGCATCATTCAGCCAGAAAGTGCTCCAGGGATCCTGGCTGCTCAGAGCTGCAGGCAGTAGAAATCCTCCTAAAGGATCAAAGGCTATACTCCAGACAACTTTTTTTGGGATATAGTGGGGTCTGATGTAATGAGGGAGACTGTATTTTTCAATAGGTTCCACTGAACTGCACTGAGTCAAAGTAAACTCATTCTGGAACAGGTCATGGTGGCTCAAATCTTTTGCAAGGAAGGCAGACCTCTGAGGTAAGCCTCTTCACTACACCTCTGATCACAAAAACGTCATTATTCTGCTCAAGAGAAAGAACAAAGACTGTAAAACCCCTGGATGCTTTAATCTTTCTCCATGGGAAGATGAATGTCCCACTTTACTTCTTGTGACAGCAGTCCTGGCCAAGCTCAAGAGAGACAAATGTTCAATGTAACCTCATTGTCAAATATTAACACAGACAAATCTGGTTTCCACTTCTATTGTAGATGATGGTGGTCAATCTCACCAAGCCACATATCTCCTCAGAATTGATCATATAAAATCAGGACACCTTCTTGATCCCATCTCTGGCTCCTCGCCTCTGATCATTGCTCCACAGAGGAGGAAAGTGGCATTTTAAATAGGGTATTTCAAGTCCATCTAGCTGTTCAGAAAGAACATACCAGGAGAGTCTATGAATTCAGCTGGCAAAAGGTTCACAGTTTGTTGTGAATATGTCCAAGCGAATCCCTTCACTTGCTCTACATTAGAACGGTTTTAATTACTTTTTTCATTTGTCATACACTGGGTTGCAAATGGCATCCCTCACAGTTCATTTGGAAGCTATTTCACAGCCTTTCATAAACCTGTAGAGGATAAAACTTGTCTCTGTGCATCCCAAAGTGCCCAGTTTTGGATGTACATATTGCAGTGGGTATCTATTGCAGCAGGTAGAAATGGAGAAAGAGGAGAAGGAAAGTTACTTACCTTTAATTCTTGTTTTTGTAAGATAGGAAAGCCCAACAGATTACCATTTTATCCTCCCACCATTTTCTTAGACATAGATATAAATTAGTTTGCTCTGTTTTGTACTTTCAGTGGTTGTCCTGTAGCTTCAAAAGGGAGGTGGAAAGAAAGGCAGTGTCTGGCCAGGCTAGTGGCCCCCATACTAGCAAGTATTCTAGCTTGGAACTTGTAGTAAGTGAAACCTGACCTTGTCAGTCAGCCAAGTATGATACAGACTGGTAATTTATTGCACCTAAATATTTAGAAAAGGAAATAAGTTTCCTCAGACAGGGTGGGTTGATAACTGTTGACATTCAAAGTATCTTCAGAAGGTAGGAGTTACAGCCAAGTACTACAGTTTTTTCAGTCTTCACTCCCATGCCCTTATACAATATGCCTGAAATTGGAAGGCAACTATCACAAGGCCCTCTACACATATTATCTGCTATTTTCTGATGAAGGGAGCATGACCACTGTTGCACACACAACAGTGAAAGACAGTAACAGACTTTCTTAGAATGGCTCTATATGATGATCTATTGATTTTGATTATATTATATGGATGGCAATTTTTTTATGCTGGAAGTTTGTTAGGATATTGAAGAAACTCCTAAAGGTCTGCCAATAGCACCTACAACACACTCCTAATGGCGATTCAAGACAAACATTCAATAGTGTACCCATGAGTGACTATAACATCTCATACTCTAGTCTTTTAAAAATCATCACTCTGATCCATCAGAAAAAACAAGGAGAGGTTCTGAAATAATTTAGACGCTCTCTGGTCCACCATGGGAATCATTGTCACATGACATTCAACAGCCAATACTGCTTCAAAACCAAGAGCTGAAAATGATTGCTCCAAAAGAAAGATCCACAACACTAAAAAGATAGACAGGTTTCCACATTCCCAGAACTATTTTCAGAAGTAAATCTCTTGCCTTGGCCTTTCTTGCCTTTAGCAATTTTTTTAAATGATACAACTCCCCATGAAGAAAATAATATAAGACCTGATTTAACTTTACGGTATATACTGCCAATGTGATGTCATGTATCTTCATTTGGGATCCCCATATCTGTTGCTATCGAAGATGTTTCCCCCAAAATCAAAAAGTGACTTGATAACAATCATAAAAATAAAACTTTGAATGTTTAAAACTTATGTATGCATTATAGAAACTAAACAAAACCTACTCTGATTTGTGATTATATAAAAAGTGTATAAAACCACATCAGCATATTTAATATGTAAAGCTCTACCGTCAAATACTGAACTTGTAATTTATTCATAATTTAAAATATAACATCTTTGAAACAACAAAGTGAATAATAAGCAGTAGCTGTTGTCAGATGTGTTTCAGGTATAGCAAATAAAGGATTAAGATAGATTGTTTTGAGACTGGATTAAGTATTTAATGTTATTACCAGCTTCTCATAAATATTTATCTGAACACCAACTGCTTCTTTCTTCAACTACTGCATAATATATGAGGTGTCCTGACATGTTTTATTGTCTAATATTACCAAACCAGAATAAACCAGTACTCTAGATCATTTTGAAGAGTTAATGCATGCATGAAAGTTTTTGCAACTTAAATGCAGATTTCCTGTAAAGAATAAGAAACTTTTGGGAGTTCAATTAGTGTGATATACTTAATATACTGCATACCTGAAAAACTCAAAGTTGAGACAAGCTTTTGGCAAGAAGAATTTGTCATCTTGCTTGAACCATAGTTTGCTCATAGCGGTGTCCTGTGTCAAGACAAAAAAAAGTTTAAATTTTTTTAACATAAGACTTTATATTATGCTGTCACTTCTACTCTCAGTTTACATTTTTTCCTTAAATTCATGTATACATGACTGGTGTACACAACCATCCGGCCTTGGAGTGCGATTCTCACCTCACGGTAGCCCCTTTATGCCTGATAAAAGGGCCAGAATGGTGTAAAGGAACCCTAAAAACTTCATGTCTAGCTGGGGGGAGAATTCCCCTGGAGCAGGAACTGTGGAAGACAGCCAAAAAAGCTGCCATATGAGAAACCTTGCAAGCTCTAGTGTAGGGATGTGCCAGGGCACGGCTGAATCATGCAGAACTGTGGAGATTATGGGTAGTGTGTGGCTAATAGGTCAGCCTAGGGAGGCTGCTGTAACTCACTCCAGAGAGCAGCTGAGGATCAGGAGGACACAAAGATGGCTTAAAGTCACCATAGCTGTCCCATTCCCTCCACCCTCAGCACTGGGGCTGCAGACAGACAATCTCATCCCCATACTTCAGGCTAAGTATATTATTTCTTAATCAACAGTCTTTAAATAAAATGTATGAACACACATTACACTGTTATAATAATACGGAAAACAAAAATATCCATCCATTTATAAGCAGGAAAATATAGTGATTAAAAAAAAAGACAATCCTCAAGTTTTGTTTTAAAATTCTCAGTGGAGGAAAAAATTCAAAAGAACTGCAAACAAACTGATGTAAAACAGACAATCTTCATATTTTAGCCCTAGCTATCATTTCTCTCCCAACTTTTTTTTTTTTTTTTTTTATTTCCATACATGGTGATAGAGGTAACATTGTTATGGCAGGCTGATTTTGTGGGGATGGGGCATTCTTTAAACATCTGTTTGTTGCTGCTCATAGGTTTGGAATGCCAGTAGTCCAAGAAGGAGATGGACTAGTGAGCAGAGTGCAAGTGGGGCCATCAAAAATACACAATAAATAGATATAATTGCATGTCTTTTTAATTTATAACATAGAAAATCACCTTTGCCACTACCACAAATGCTATAAGTGTATACAATTTAATACCGAAATACATTTACTTTTCACATGCTTTTTACGTATAAAAACGAAGCCTTCTCCCTCACTGCCCATCTCCCCATACACAACCCCCCACTTACACTACAATGCTGAATTTTTCACATAACTTATTTCTATAGTAACAAATTCTCATTCTAGTAATATTACTGCTACTATACAAAATTCACAATAAATTCTCTGCTGGCAGGAACAGAATAGTAAAATGGCAGTTACTGTGTCCATTGTGTCAGTTCAAGAAGCTTTGAAAGATTTTGCTTAAGAAAAGATTTAAAAAGCAAATCAAGTTTCAAAAGCTGTGACGCACTAACCATGGCTCATACCAAATTGTTCCTTTTGGTATGCTGCTAGCTTCTCAAGTTTTTGTAGAATTTAAACTTTAATTTAAAAAAGTGTCTAGCCTTTGTTCTTGTGAAGATAGCCTTCTGAAAGCAGAATATAGTCTTGTTTACTGAACCTGATGTCTGTCCCTATTCAACTCTATGACTCTGTGACAGTGTACCCCATAAGGCTTTATGGGGAGGGGGTGCTTATAAATGTATGTATGACATAACTGGAATATGTTTTGTGCTGCCGACGGGACGCAACAATCGATCCCCGAATCGACGCTCTTACTCCACCAGCGGAGGTGGGAGTAAGCGTCGTCGACGGGAAGCCACAGAGGTCGATTTTGCCGCCGTCCCTACAGCGGGGTAAGTCGGCTGCGATACGTTGAATTCAGCGACGCGTTGCGTATCTTAAATCGACACACACACCCCCCCCCCAGTGTAGATGTAGCCTAAGTAAGCTTTGGGAGGCATTTGGTCAGCTTCTTTAGGAAGGAATTCGCCAGGTTAAGTACCTGATCAGGAAACACTTGGAGAACAATGCATCTTGGAATGCTCCAATCCACATAAGAAGTCTTCCTGGAGACATGCAAGATACCATGTGGACAATGGTTTCGGCCTGTAAAGACTGAGTCATGCAGGGACATGTGACTTGCCCAGGTGACTCCAGAACTCCATCTTGGAGCTGGACTTTGCATAGGACGGAGGAGGGGGGTGTCTATTTAAACCCGTGGGAGACCCCTCCATTTGGTCTTCAGCTGGCTAAAGAAGGAGCCTCTCCACCGCCCCAGGATAGTTGAAGGAAACTGGAACAAAGGACAGTAACTACAGGGGGTGTGAGTGATTGCTGGACCCAGGCTAAAAGGAGATTAGCCTGTGAAAGGGAGCATTCTGGAACTGGTGAGATTATCTATATTTAGTTTGATTAGACATAGATTTGCGCATTTTATTTTATTTTGCTTGGTGACTTACTTTGTTCTGTCTGTTACTACTTGGAACCACTTAAATCCTATTTTCTGTATTTAATAAAATCACTTTTTATTTAGTAATTTACTCAGAGTATGTATTAATACCTGGGTTAGCAAACAACTGTGCATATTTCTCTATCAGTGTTATAGAGGGCGAACAATTTATGAGTTTGCCCTGCATAAGCTTTATACAGGGTGAAACGGATTTATCTGGGTTTAGACCCCATTGGGAGTTGGGCATCTGAGTGCTAAAGACAAGCACACTTCTGTGAGCTGTTTTCAAGTAAACTTGCAGCTTTGGGGCAAGTGATTCAGACCCTGGGTCTGTGTTGGAGCAGACGGGAGTGTCTGGCTCAGGAAGACAGGGTGCTGGAGTCCTGAGCTGGCAGGGAAAACAGGAACGGGGTAATCTTGGTACTTTGAGTGGCAGCATCCAAGGGGGTTTCTGTGATCCAGCCCGTCACAGACTCTAATTCAGGAAAGCATTTGCGCTCAGACTTCAGTCATCCCTGTTCATGACAGCATGTACGCATTTGCTTACGTCCCAATGAGCTGGAACTTAAGCACATGTTTAAGTGCTGTTCTGAATAGATATGCTTTCCTGATTGGAAGCCTATGTTAACTTTAAATTCAAAAGATATCAATGTAGATTACAATATTTTACTGCTACTCATTGATGCACAAATATTAATTTCCTGAATTATCCACTGTGGTTGCATGTCACAGAAATTAGAGACTGAAGAGATCTATTAGATTTGGTGTCCTGCCAGCGTACATGCTTTCAATATCTCTGGAAAAGCAAGGGTAAGAAGACCATAGAGCAGTGGCTCTCAACCTTTCCAGACTACCATAGCCCTTTCAGGAGTCTGATTTGTCTTGCGTACCCCCAAGTTACAGTTCACTTAAAAACTACTTGCTTACAAAATCAGACATAAAAAAACAAAAAGTCTCACAGCACACTATTACTGAAAAATTGCTCACTTTCTCATTTTTACCATAGAACTATAAAATAAATAATTGGAATATAAATCTTGTACTTACATTTCAGTGTATAGTACATAGAGCAGTATAAACAAGTCCTTGTCTGTATGAAATTTTAGTCTGTACTGACTTCACTAGTGCTTTTTATGTAGCCTGTTGTAAAACTAGGCAAATATCTAGATGAGTTGATGTACCCCCTGGAAAACCTCTACGTACCCCCAGACGTACATGTATCCCTGGTTGAGAATCACTGCCACAGAGAACTTCCAGGTGTGCTAGATAAGCTACGTTCATTCTGTGATCCAGCAGCAACAGGACAGAGTTGCAGAAGGTTCATCCTACATCCAACTCAGCAAAGCTCATCACTCTTGAAAGAGTAAAACTATTTCTTGACTCTGAATAGCCGAGAAATTATTTTCTCGTACTCAGAAATGTTGAACTTTGCTGAAAGTGCGAGGGGGTCCTTGCTTGCTGCTACCAGAAAGGTAGGGAACAGATAAGTGTCTTTGCTTGCAATTGCAAGCTCTTTTCATGCACAGCTTCAACAGGACAACCTTTTCTACTTTGACTTACCAACAAATGCTCAAAAAAAAAAAAAAAAATCCGTGTGGCAGTCACTCTTCTGATCAAGAAGTTTCAATATGATTTCTATCCGTGGTTCACGCTCTTTCAAAAGGATCAAGAAAGGGTTCAAGCTATTGGCAGACCCATTTTCAGGGGAACCCAAAGAAAGAGTCCACAGTTCAGCTAGAATTGACTGATTTTATTGCTTTCTTTGTTGCTGGTTGAGGTTTTTAAGAAAGCAGTTTACAAACTTTTGTACTTATGAATTAGCTATATATGACAGGTTAATCTAGATTATTTTAAAGCTTTTATCAGGGAATAATGACTAACCTTCCAGCAAGCTAACTGGCTGACATAACTTCCATTTGATGTAAGAAATACATATCCTTACCTTGATAAGAGCAGGGTACTGTGGTGCATCCTTTTCTAGTGGCAAAATTTCAAAGTTAGTAGGAATAAACTCATTCTTCATTGGAAGCTTGAATTTCCCATTTAGGTCAGCATTTTGCCATTTCTGGATAAACAACAGAATGGTTATTAGTTAAATTTCTAACTAGCAGATGGATATATACTTAAATCCTGTAGCTCTGTAACAGAAAACATAATTTTGTTCTAGTATATACACTCATAATATATCTATATTTATATATTCTAAGCAGATTAGGATGTGTGGCCTGACAGAGCGTGAGTATTTCTTTCGAGCATACTGCAAGGCCAACTCATTTTAAAGTGGGTAGATAATTTTATCTGATGAAGGTTGTTTCCCCCTTCCCTTCTTTTTCTAAGGTTTTCATTTACAGAAGTCCACTAAATTTTGCACAATATATTCCTTCTATAAACTTGAGAAAACAAACATTCTGAATCAGCCTCAGAACCATAGTTAAATGGGATGGTATTTCCATCATAAATTTCTTTTTCAGGACAATTCTAGTTCATAAAAGTTACTTTTGGCTTAAATGTGATTATATAATTTTAAAAATTCACTCTTTGTAGCAAAACAAAATTGTCATTTTATGTTGGATCTGTTTTTACAGAAGAAAGAAAATGAGTTTATAGCCAAGTCAGAAATCCTTCTCTCGTCTTTTAACTAAAGCTATCTTTGCAAACAAAATGTTGATCAATAATTTTTGGCATTGAAAACAATTAAATCGCCCAGGTTATTAAAAATAAGGATTGAAAAATCCAGGCCCTATTGAAGTCAATTGCAAAACTACTATTGTCTTCAATATGGCTAGGATTTCAGACAAAAATTCATACAGAGGGCCAATCAAAAGTCAATAGGAGTTTTACCATTGACTCCAAGGGTCCAGAATCAGATGAATAAGCCACAATTTTTTTGTAACTTATTTTTTAAATATGTATTGCAGATTATGGAGGTCTTACAAAGAAAATGTGCAAAGACCCATTGATTTCAGTGGATTTGATTTATAGCTATCATGACAAAGTACCTCAATGTACTATTTCATAGCATGCAATGAAAAGTCTTGAAATACTTTTAAATTAGGGTCTAATCTCCATTGCTTCCGAACAGACTGAAATATCATTGCTAACGGCAGTTGTAAGTGCAAATTCTCCTTTCCACAAATAGGAAAATTAAATCTCCATGCAAAAATTTTATTTCAGAAATGGAAATCTAGTAACATGCCTGGATGACTTCGTCAGAAATTGCTTCTTGCTTATACTGTGTTCCATACCACTCTTCCGTTCGATCAGTTTTTCCTTCAAAAGATTTAGAAACTATTGCAACCCTAAAAACAAACAGACAAAAATCAAACACACTTAGGTACCAAAGTACTTTACCAACAAATACACAAAATAGCGTGAGAAATCATTTCATTCACCACTGAAATGCAGTCATCTCCAGCATGGAGCTTAGAAGCTGTTCAAGATGCATATTACCTGCAACTGAAGAATACCATCTCCAAATGAAACCACAGGAATATTTAAGCCAACAGTATGCATGTATCCAAATTTAACACACAATCATAAGCCCTTAATCATAAACTTTCAATTTGTACTTGTTCAGCCACAATAATTTTACGGTTCAGAGTAAATGAAGCTCTAGAGGTCGGGGTTATGTGCAAGCTTGCATGCAATTTCTGATTTCTTGGATTCTCCATCCTTGTTTTATAATTTGTATTGAGCAGTTTTAAAACAATGATCCTAAGAAATCCTAAAAAAAAAAAAAATCTGCAATATGACTACTGCATTTTTCTCAACACCTACATCAGAGACCAAAATTATTAATTAAAGTAGTAACTGTACAAAGATAAGATTTTCAATATACACATTTTATGCATGACCTAGTTTATAACCACAAAGATTTAGGTCCTATTCCTGCATGCTGAGCCCTATATGCAGAGTTCAACATAAATTGCTGTTTATTAGTTAGCAATGAACCTCTTCACTGTGGTAGCAGTTTATTTTATACTTTTTAATCAATACACATTGTCAATCAGAAGCCTACAAGAGACATGGCCAAGAGGAGGAACTCTAGAATAAAAGAGGAGAAACAGTGCAAGTAACTAATTACAAACCAAGATGTTTTCAACAGTCTTCACAATAAAAGTGCCAAGAAAACAAAACCTTGAATTCTATAACAGTTTTTACTACAAAATGGTATATTCAACAAAGAAGCTCAACAGGAATTACAAACTAGATTAAAAGGCACATAAGATTTATGAGAATTCTGAAACAGTTATTGCATATCCAGAAAGGTCATATCCTCATTATCTTTTTCATAAATTTAACATTTCATAGAGATGTTTAATAGCAAAATAATTAACAAAATGTCAAATTTTGTGCAGATGGTTAAAATACACACTAAACACATGTGCTGTGTATAGTCTATTAGATTATGATGAGCTCTTCAAGCTAGGGACAGTCTCTTATGTGATTGTACCACACAATTGGGTCCTGATCCCATAGGAGGCATTTGGACATTTACCAGTATCAAACTTAAATAATAAAGAGTATGGTTTTTTTGAAGTATTTATGGAATTTCTTTTATAAAATGCAGTAGAAAAGTTTAAATGTATGGAATGTTAGTGTTCTTAATGTGCATTGATCTACATCTCACTATTCTACTAACTAATGGATTATGGGACCACATTTTTAGTGCAGCATGGAGGGGTGCCACCCAACAGTTTGTGGAAATTTGGATTATATTATACGTAACTTCAGATACAATGTTTCACTAATTCTAGAAGTAAAAATTCAGAAATGCTTGTGAAAATATTCTGTGCCTTGTAACAAAGGCACATCAGGGAGTGAGGGTGTCACCTGATGTAGTAAATGGTAGGTTTTTTTAGTTTTGTTTTTTTTCAAAAGGATATACTCCCCTACCCCCAACATCTATTGTCACTGCCACAGAATATCACCAGAGCTTCAAATACTGAAGCAGGATTTGTACAGTAGGCTAGATTATTTTGAGACCAATATTTCTAGTCAGGTATGCTAAGGAGGGATGATCAAATCTCATGCTTCAGGGATGCAGATAATTACTGCAGGGGTCAGGAAGATAATTTTTACTTCCCACCTCAAAAACCATTGGTCAACTGGCATTTTAAAAAAAAAAAAGGTTATTCAGAAACAGTAGCTTGAGACAATTACCAGAGACAGAATACTGATCTGCCATAGCAAATGCAATGGTCCTATAAACATTTTTATTCCAATCATATACAAAACTGACTTGTGCCCTCATACATATTTAGAGTGTATTTTTATTTTTTAAAATAATATATAAATAAAAGAGGAATGTTAAAAAGAAACAAGTAGCAGAGAGGAAAACCTTCCATCCTTAGAGAAGTATTTGTCCTCACAATACAGCAGATACTTACCCACTTACCACAATAAAACCTGCTAGAGATATTACTGATTATACAAAAATGTGCCACCACTATATAATTCTATTACATTTTGCATTCTGACTTGGACATCTGGTGAAGAAGCTGTTGTTTACAAATGAAGTTGCTAAGAGACTATGAAAAATAAAAGGTCTTTTAGAATTTGATGTGCTTCTCAGACTTCTTTTTAATGACCCTTTTTTTCCCCCTTTGAAAGCATCCTACTGAACCTAAATATTGCTTCATAAAATAGTTGTTATAAACTAGATAAAATTCCATGGACCCTACTAGCTGAGCAACAAAACCAAGGTGTTGGATTTCTTCGTAACTATAGTGGTGTGTAATTCCATATTTCATCCCCCTACACTCTCCCACCTTGAAGACTAGATGCCTCAGAGAACTAGTAGGGATACACTCATCTATCACACTGGTGGGTAGGGGAAGTGGGAGAGAGAGAGACAAACAAACTAGTATCTTTTTGAGAGAACACCTGGTACATTTCAGTCAATAATAGCTACTGCTGATCTGGCAGAGATCAAGCTAAAGTCCTGGGAAATCACACAGATATATGGATACCAGGTGTAATAAAACTGAACAGATTCTGGGTACCTATGAGGAGGCCTGTGCAGTTGTGAAAGCTTAGAAATACAGTAAATAAAGTATTTGACAATATTTATCTGATAGGTAGACAGCATCAGATGAGAACTGAGAAAATTCCTCATCTCTCTCCATCTGAGGAACCTGGGGATTAGCAATGCCTTCAGTTGAGAGGGGGAAATTTCTGGAGCAATTAGCCACTATCAAAGAGAGGCATTGGTCCATTGTTTTGCCTTCTCATTTAGTAATTTGTAGAGTTTAGAAGATTTGGCTGAGAATAAGCAGAATGAGGTGCTTGTAGAGACAAAGTGCTGTAAGTTAATTGTTGCATGGTTAACAGCTCCAGAACAACTGCATTATCCAACTTTTTCTGAGAGCTCAGAGGAAGTATCTCTAGCTCCTCCAAAAGTGAGGAGTTAGCTTCTGTAACTTGATAATCGTTCAGTATAGGAAACTAGGTCATTATGGAAAAAATAACTTCCATGTTCATATAGTTCCTCTTAGAGTCCTTGTTAGATAGGTCAGGTTTGATTAGGTCAAAATTGCAAGAAACAGCAAGGATAGAAATGGAATGTTGGAAAGTTCTAGGTTAGTGCTTTTCATTAAAAAAGCAACTCACAATTTTTAAGGATACACTATCAGATGGGACAAAGGGAGTAGGAATGATTTTAGCTTTTAATGGTGGAACCAAGGAGGTCTTAATAGTAGGTCTTTTTCTAATAAATGCAGGTGTTTGCCTGAGGTTGGCAAAAATGAAAGAGTTCGCTAGACGTGCTTTTGCCAGATGCAAAGATCTTGCCTATCAGAAAAAGTAGGTGAGGCAGGAAGGAGAGACACAGAGAAAAAGAGTCACGTTCCCAAGGCCAGGTCCTATCTTGGAAGCCTAGGGAACTATCCGAACATAAAGCTGTTTTGTTGTTGAAGTCTAGCTCTTCACTAGCTTAATTTGAGGCTGATGTTGTTTGTTGCCTTGCAGAACACCAAAACAATGGCTGGGAGATTTATCATAAGACGAATTAGAGACCTAGTCAGGCTGGTTTACACTGCCCTGCTACAAGTGGAGTAGCTATGGGTATGTCTAGTTTGGCTAGTTACTTTTTTCAGGAGCATATCATGGCTGTTACGATCAAGAGGAAAACATATCTCTACACTGCAATTAAACACCTGCGACTGTCCAGGTTTTAGCAGTCTCGGGCTCACAGGGCTCAGGCTATGGGGCTGTAAAATTGTGGTGTAGACATTCGGGCTGGGGCAGCAGCCCAAAGCTCTGGGACCCCACAAGTGGGATGGTCCCAGACATCTACACTGCAATTTTGAAGCCTCGCAGCCTAAGCCCTGCAAACCCAAGTCAGTTGACATGGTTCAGCTGCAGGTGTTCAAACTGCAGTATAAACATATGCCCTACATGTTTTCCTCTTAACCGTAACAGCCATTTTATTCTCCTGAAAAGGTAACTAGCCAAAGGGAAATTCTGGAAGTAAGAGGGAGAGCTAAAAACTCCTGCTATTCAGTCCATACACTCACAAGAGCAAAACTGGGGAAAGCAATAGTGCAAAACTGTTGATAATATCTGCTAAAGGGAAGCCCACCACTAGAATTAATCAATCAAATGTTTGCTAGGCATTACATAAACAAATAAGGCGGCAATTTGCCTGTCTATTGGAGCTTATGATTTAAATATATGACAAGATGCAACAGCTGAGAGCAACAAATAATAGCATAGCAGAAGAGTTACATATACAAGGTTATGCAGTTAAGTACGTCCCGTGTGCATCTTAAAAATTAGCAAGATATGTTGCATTATTTTTCTTTCACAAAAGGTGCCATGAGATCCTTCACTTTCATCCAGTCAGCCAAAGTCAAGAAGAAGCGACCATTTAACATTTTAACTGAAGTTTGTACTCCTGTCCTCTCCTCATTTCTGCAAGCTCTACACTTCACTGTAAACCAAGGGTAAGAGCCAGCTCCTAATATGGGACATGATTCTTTGGCCCAACTGCTACCAACTGAACCAAATCAACCCAGATTTATGATAGATTTACAGAAATGTGGACATGGACATACCAGCAAGTTTAAAAGGTGAAATAAACCAGTAACTGATGGGTAACCCTAATCAAATGCTAAAAAATAAAAATGCAAAATCCCCTAACACGTGCTGGAAAAGTAGCCACATGATTAGTGACCCTGGCATGCGACAATGGCACATGTCCAAGTGGGCAAACAAATAAGAACTAGTTTGTCTTACCAGACTTCCTGTGTGCTATGCCTCTACCACCCAGTGACAATTTTTAGCACAAATGGATCAAAGTCACCCAAATACTTTGTCCCATTGTTTACTTTTATTTCCCCATCTGTCTGTATTAGTAGTAGTAGGCACCACAAAGTTTTTTTTCCAGTTACATTCGTTTGTTTTCATCACAGAATATTTGGTTTAAAACATAAAAGTTATTGCAGAGTAGCTTACCGGACATTTTCTGGCCTCAATTTATCCAGCACCATCTCTATTAAATCAGGCCGAAATTCTTCAAGTAAATATTCAGCAGCAAGCACTTCTTCTATGGGATAATACTAAAAAAATAAACAAATTAAAAAAACATTTTTGACTAAGAAAACATTTTAAAGACAAAAAAAAAAAAGCCTTATTGCATTAAGCCAAAAAGTAATTATTATGAAGAACAGAGAGCTTTTATATTAGGTTCTGTATACATTATTATATGGTAATCTAAAAAGCCATCCACCCTAACTATAGTAGTTATTAATATAAAACTAAGTAAAAATAATATGGTAAAATAGTGACCCCTGGAGGATATTTTTAAAGTTAAAAGCAGCAAATAGTAAGTGTACACAGACTCTCAAGAATTCACGTTTCAGAACTCTAAAATGATCCTTATAACAGTAACTTAGCCAATTTTTCAACTGAAAGAACATCTCCAGTATCTAAGAACTCAATATATATACTGCTACAATAATTTGGGGTTTTCAAATATTTCTTTAGAACTCCAAGTTATACAATCATTTTCCTTAAGATTCTACAGAGTAAGCTGGATTTATAGGAAAAGTATATTTTTGGACTGTGTGTTCAATAGGCACAAAGGGAGGTACAAATTGCAACCTCTGCAGGCAGCGATGGTGGAGTTAGGATTCAAACTGGGGAAGGCAAGCAAGCTATTGCAAGGATTCCACCAGGTAACAGCATAACCCACGTGTTACTGGTCCGCTTCTGTGCCTATTCACAGAGCATATGGGTTGCTACTGCCTGCAAATAGAGACTTAGCTCTTTAGCTCAAGCTGTAGTAGCATGTGTTTAGGTCTGAGATCCCCCATTGAGTCCATGGTGTGTATGCCAAAGGAGTGACAATAGCACCTGTACTTTCCTGCTGGGGTCTCTATCATTGCCTAATGATGGAAACTGCCTGGGAGAGCTACTGAAATCAGTGCATCTCCTAGACAGCCTGGCTATGGCCCTGCTGTCTGTCAAGCTTGACCTGCCTAATTTCTGATGGTGCCAGTTTGGCTCCTTCAGACCAGAAGGCTCCTTCAGACTCCAGCAGCTGTCAACAGCTAAGCCCTGTCCCCCCACCCTGCTCTGCGGAGATGGGTTACATGGGGGAGGGGGACACCCTGACATCAGCATCCTCCCCTCCTCCTCCCCCCCCCGCATAGTACAGCGAGCAAGAGGGTCCTGGGAGCAGCTGGTCTGGGGCTCCAAGGGAGAGGGCAGGAGCAACATGGCTGCAGAACAGCGAGGGGGAGGGGCACCTGAACACACATCGCCAGACGTGCACGCCTTTGCTAATCAAGTGCACAACACTTGATTGACTCTTGGGCGGCTGCATGGTTTAAAGAGAACACAGCCAGCAGGATGGAGCACCCAGTGACATAGGGTATCAAATGTCTCTTGGCCAATCGTGTCTGGTCAGAGGCTGGAACCCTGCTCTTCTAGGCTTGAATCTGGAGCTGCATCTACCCTGTGCTACAGAGACTCCCATGGAACCTCCAACTCATCAGAAGAGAAGGCTGGATCCCAGACTACCAGCGAAATCAATGGTACCGATGGCTGCTCCTCAAGCCTGGCAGGTGGGATGGGAGAACAATTCTGCATTCTTGGGATAATCCCTTCCTCTGACGTAACAATGTCTCCGTAATGGTGCGGCACTCATCTCTCACGAGCACGCCTTCTGGTTGGGTGTGTCTACAGTCTTTAAACAGTCTGGGCCCTGGTATCAGGCTGTACCCCCAGGGCAGGGCTGGCTCCAGGCACCAGCCTGGCAAACAGGTGCTTGGGGCAGCCGCTCCGGAGAGGGGCGGCATGTCCAGGTATTCGGCGGCAATTCGGCGGATGGTCCCTCACTCTCCCTCGGAGCGATCGCGGCTTTTTTTTTTTTTTTGGCTGCTTGGGGTGGCCAAAACCCTGGAGCCGGCCCTGCCCCAGGACTTCCTCCCAGGAGGCAATGGTTTCATTGCCCTCTTGGTCTACGCTGGTCCCAGCTCTTCAGCTGGGCCACTAAGTAGTTCAGTTCCCCTTCTGGGGATTTATCACTGTCTGATTGTAGGCTAGTTCCCCAGTGGCCTATGGGGGGAGGAAGGGTGATGGGACCCAGGCCCACACATTACTTTGGTTCCCAGCCCAGGGACCCTAAGAATACCAGCTACATTGCCTTCTCCATCAGACATTTTTTAAGTCTCTGTTCCCAACCCTCTAGTTCAACTGGGGGGCGGGAAGTGACGGAGGGGTGGGGGAGGAAGAGTGGCAGATGCAGCACTTGGCAGAGGTGTGAGCCTCGCCTAGGCAGCAGAGGCAGCGATGATGTTTGTTGCTCACAGAAAAAAAAAAAAAAAAAAGAGTGAGGGGAGAAAAAACAGTATTTTGGACTGTTGGCATAATCCCAGACTTTTTTTTGTGTGCGGGTGGAGAGGTTGAATTCCCCAGGTGGGGAAGAAATGGGGTAAAAATACTAAGTATACTATGCTATACTATACCATAAAAACTACAAAACTTCTAAAAACCAACTATACACAATATACTTAAAGCTACGATGCAGCAGAAAGGAGCTGAAGACACCAAAGATTCCAACTCAGACCCTGCACAGAAAGAAGAAAGTGGAGAGGCATCTTTCCACACCACCCTTTATGCCCTTGATTCGGAGCACGAGGAGAACTACAGCGCATGTAAGGGCCAAATGACACTGCTTGTAAAAAGATTCCAGACTCGGGTGCATGACACACATGCATACCCATGTGTGGAATACGCGCAGAGACCATCACTTGTAGAAGAATAGTAACATATTTCTTTCCATTCAGAGATTGCCCAAAATACAAATGCTTTACTTACATGCAAAATCCCTCCAAGCTTTGATGTATAACCTCGTGGTCGTTCTTTATCTTTAAATCTGAAAGCCACAGCATTTAGATCCTAAAAGAAAATAAATAAATAAATAAAATTATGCATGGGAAAGCCATTTTCTACTTTGTAAGAATAATAAAAGTTTAATTAATACATTTTACACTCAAGCTCAAACTAATCATTTAGTCAAATAACTGAAAATAAAGGACTGGACATTTGATCAAATGCTTGTCAGTTGCTTACCAATTTAAATAACCAAATGAATCAGTGTATTACCCTTTTTTGTACACTATCATATACAATAAAACATCTATCATCCAGTAACTGAAAATCCCATGATTTTCTATCACTGGGTGACTACTTCTTTAGACAGTAGTCCAGTGATATCAGCTATTACATTCCAATGCTTCAAAAAGCAGCTCAGATTCAGAAGGACAAAGACCAGAAAGGTGGCAAGATCAAAGGCTTGTAGCTGCCCAGTAGAGCTCTCCGTTCTTCTTAGAACACCTAGAGTACAACATATTGTTGACTTTTGTATACTTTTGAATCGCCAAAGGCCAAACTCTCCTCTCAGTTACACAAGTGCTGTAGTTATTATTTGGCATACAATAATTCAGTACATACTAGTTGGTTCCAATAATGTTTCTTGGCTCCACACCACCCCATCTCTGTTCCCAGTAGAGAACTATACAGCTAAGTGATATCCTTCATTACCAGAAAACCATTTTGATTTAACTTATATTTTGATTTATCCTCCTCCCCCCCAAGACTGTATATCTCCTGCCCCTGTTTCCAGTTAATTCTTACATAAAGTGTTATATTGTTTATGGAAACTGAGCCTAATATAGCTTTACAAGCCTTAAAAACATCCATGCTCTTTTCACATATCCAAATCCAAGGAAAATTCATAGGGAAGGGGGGGGGGGGAAAACAAGCTGTTGAAATTTCATGAGCTCTGGCAGCTGTGAGAAGGCTATGCAGGAGAAAGTAAAATTTACACAGCAGGATCTTGAGAAAGGAGGAGCAGCATCATGGAACTGAAGAAAAATTCTAGAGTAGAGATCAAGACCAGAGGCTGAGTGGGGATAAACTGGAGAGGTTGATGAGGAGAAGTAGAAAAAAGAAGCTGCCCAAATAGCATATGTGAGCAAAGGGTTGGAATGCAACAGGAACACTACGAACATTTCTTTATCCAAAATAGCACTTTGGCAACGGCAGTTTTAAAGGTTTTGATTGAAATATTCAAAGTGTTACACTGAACAAGAATAAACTAACACCTGCACTTTTCCCTTTTTTCTCCTATTCAGTCAGCCAATGGTAGAAACAGAGAGGCAGAAGCCTTTCAGAGCCCCTGCACAAGGCATAACAAAGAACCAGGAGGGTGAGAAAAGGTTTTCCTGGTGCTGTCTTTAACCATATGAACTGGAGAAATCTCCCCTCGGACTGTACTACAAAGAGAGTAAAGAGACATCTCTTTGCAAACATCTGGCATGAAGATGGAAGGAATAAAGACGACTACTGTTGCATTGCTGGTCCCTCTACAACAGGATGAAGAGACATAATAGCAGGGGCTCCTGAAAGCCATGCGGTTGAAAAGCAGGGGTCTGATGTGAAGTGGCAATGAAAGGGAAGAACTTAAAAAATGAATTCACTAAAATGGGAGTCCTAGTTAGTGTAATTCATGGTTACACCATGTAAGATATATTTATACTCTATAGTTTGTATTTTGGTACAAGAGGCAATCAGTGTTTCAAATCACGATCATACAATGGTCAATAGTCTCATGGTCAAGTGGCTAGTTTGACAGAACAACATATACATTTGCTTGTAATGGCTAATTTGCAGAGTAATACATTATCTATATAAAAAAACCCACACACAAACTTCACACCTAGAGAGAGAGAGACCTTCCTCAACACTGTTAAAACAGGGGCAAGGTAACTTATTTCTTCTGCTATTTGAGACTGTCAACAAGGAAAGATTTTTAAGGGACCTTATGGCCATAAACATCAGAACTCCCTAAATAATTTTGCTACATGTACCGTCTAAAATTAAGTAAAAGTATTCAGACAGAAAAGTGATTTTTTTCAGTTGATACCGTCTCTCTAAATTCCTGCAGACTGTGTGACTCCAGCACTGATGAAAGGAAAAAACTGCAGCTAGGGAGTAGCACAATATGGGAGGAATAGAGCTGATTACATTATATTCCCTTCTCAAAATGTAGTCCCACAAGTCCTAGGTACACAGACAGAGGTCAATTTTTTTTTATTTAGTAAGTACCTGGTGAAGCAAATTAACTTTTCTCCAGTGTACAACTATCTGTTATGAAGTTACAGTCTATGGCATTCTGCAGCTTATAAAACTTTGAAATATAGAGATGCACATGACTGGATAAGACCCTTAATTAATCATTCTATATCTGAGATCATCATTTACATAACAGACTGGAAAAGAGATACCAACAAGCAATTACTGCTTTCCTGTATTTAGAAGTCATATAAAAATCTATACTGACATAGGTTTAGCCAAATGAGACAAGTGCTTGAAAATGTTAACATATTTGACATTTTAACCAAAAATTCTGTTTTATATCTTGTCAAGTAGATAAAGATATTCTGACTATTCTAAGTGGAAACTATTACTAGTTACTAAGTTTAACAGGGTATAACTAAGGCCCTGATCCTGCAGCATTCACTTGCATGAGTAACCCTTACATGAGTAGTTCCAGTGACCCAATGGAGCCACTCTTATGAGTAAAGGGTTGAATTACATCTCACATCACCACTGAGAAGTGAAATTTTATTACTGAGTATTAATAAATCAATTTCAAAGTTTGCTATGTATGCGCACACAATCACACAGCACTAGACTGCACTTTAATAATTAGTTCTGTAGAAGGTGCAGGATACAGCTGTACTGTCCAGGAGGAGTCCAATGAAGTAATTTCCTGAGCTCTTGTTCCACAAGGTATAGAGAATACTAACCCCCTATATGTCTGTGCCAACAGAATTGTGCCAGTTGAACATGGGAAAGAAGGTGGTCCCATCCATTCCCCACCCATCACCCAACTGTACCAGGTGTGCAGTTCCTGTTTTCCTTCCACATCTGTAATGGAGATGGAAGAAGGCCAGGCAAGGGCATTGACGGGGAAATGTAATACTTCTCCTGACACCTCTATGCAGCCACAGAAGGTAGGACCATGATCTAAACCACTCATCTGGCTCAGAAATAGCATTTTGTATTTATATTAAAAATACTGGTGTATTCAAAGTGTAAAGCTCAGCTTTAATTTTTTAATAAAATGTTACAGAGTCATACAAACTGCTTCTGTAGATTTGTGAAAGAAATTCCAATAGGGATTGGACAGCCATGGAATTTGGTTCTTTAACATCCAAATTCTATCTATAAAAACAGATTAATAGAGAATGGCTACTATAATTTAAAACTACTATACCTTGCACTCTTGGAAAACCCATTCTTGAGGTCCTTCTGTACGTAGTTTTTGAATATACTGAAACATGTGAAAAATTATATCTTCAACGTGCACTGAAAAACAAAGATTACGCACTTAAACTCCTTGCATTCTGCATCTTAAAAAAAAATTCTTCACCTAAAATTAGACTAAAAAAAAAAAAAAATTATGAAAAAGTCTTCAACCTTGGTTAATTAGGACTTAATTCAACAAGGTATTTGAGTACACCTCTACCCTGATATAATGCTGTCCTCGGGAGCCAAAAAAATCTTACCGCGTTATAGGTGAAACTGCGTTATATCGAACTTGCTTTGATCCGCCAGAGTGCGCAGCCCTCCCCCCGGGAGCATTGCTTTACCGCGTTATATCCAAATTCGTGTTATATCAGGGAAGAGGTGTATGTGCATAGTCCCAGTGCAGAAGTCAACCTGACTATTTACTTGCTTGAAATGAGGCATGTGTTTAAGTACCTTATTGAACCAAAGCTTTATTTTCTATAGAATACTTTGAACATGTTAATTTTTCTCTGTGCATATAAGCATTATTATTTCAAAACAGATTTATATGGTATGAACCATCTAGCATGTACAGTGTAACAGCTTATTATATTTGGGGAGAAATTAATATCAAACATTTCTTTTGTGAAATGGTCTTATTCAATACACTCATTTACATTTGGTTTCTCACTCCTTGGTAAACAACATGCCTGTCACCTTATTAAGAGGATCAATGTGCAGAACACTTTCACAGGGCACAGTCAATGTACAGAAATGTATCAGTTTGTACATTTATACTAATATAGTTAGTCTCTTTGGATAAGAGAATAAAAGCCAGAATGCATCTTGCTTTCTAATAGAGGAGATTGAAAAACAAATCTTCACTTACAAAGCCCTTCCTCTGTCAGGTCCACATTAATGATGAAGAACATGAAACCTCTAGCACCTTCTTTCTGTCCTCCAACCAGAGTATTTACCCAGCCTATGAAATTAAGAAGAAAATATATTTTAAAAAAAAAGTGTGATTTATGCTTTATGCTGTTTCTCTAAATGTTTTTGGTGACAGTAATTTAAATATACACAATATGAACTCTGAAAAAACATTTGTATCAAACAACTTATATGCGGAGTACCTATTTCATAGACAAGTTAAAAGAAGGATTAAATACACACAATATTATCAGAAGCTGAAGAGGATATGTACATGTAAACTGTAGTCCCCTTGCCAGTTTGGGTCTTCAGAGAAGCAGCTCACAGGAGCTCCCACAGACACTATCCCATTCATGGAGAGATCCAGGCAGTTTGCCCCAGCTGATATGGAAGACGTCCGGTGATACTAGCAGCGGTTGATGGCTACTGGCGTTACCATCGAGTCAAGGAGACAGCATGCTTCTCCCATTGTATTGGCCAGGAAGAAAACCGGTACTGTCCGCATGCAAATCAACTACTAGACACCCAACAAGAGGGCTATTTTGCCCAATACATGATGTCATGAGTGGATGATTTTGTATTATCTGACTGGGTACAAATGGCATTTGCACTGTATCTATTACTAGATTCCAATGGGGCCAGAGTTCAAGGAAAAATTTGCCTTCATTTGTCCACTAGATTCTACCAGTTCAAGCACATGCCCCAAGACATTCCAGGGACTGATGGAGAAGGCAGAGAGAGACTGATGGCAGTCTTGGTACAGCTTGATGACTTGGCTGTATTCAAGAGCACCCTAGAGAAGCATGAAATTTGGCTCATGAAAGTCCATGATCGGCTAAAAGCGAGTGGGTTGAAACTATAAATAGTAGGGCTATCAATTAATCGCAGTTAACTCATGCGATTAATTAAAAAAAATTAATCACAATTAATCGCAGTTTTAATCACACTGTTAAAATGAATACAATTGAAATGTTTTTCTACATTTTCATATATATTGTATTCTGTGTTGTAATTGAAATCAAAGTGTATATTATTTTTATTATAAATATTTGCATTGTAAAAATGATAAACTAAAGAAATAGTAGTTTTCAATTCATCTCATACAAGTACTGTAGTGCAATCTCTGTCATGACAAAGTGCAACTTACAAATGTAGATTTTTTTTTTGGTTATGTAACTGCACTCAAAAACAAAACAATGTAAAACTTCAGCGCTTACAAGTCCACTCAGTCCTAATTCTTGTTCAGCCAACTGCGAAGACAAACAAGTTTGTTTACATTTACAGGAGATAATACTGCATGGAAGCATGTCCTCTGGAATGGTGGCCGAAGCATGAAGGGGTATATTAATGTTTAGCCTAACTGGCACATAAATACCTTGCAATGCCAGCTACAAAGTGTCATGCAAAGGTTTGTTCTCACTTTCTGGTGATATTTTAAATAAGAAGCGGGCAGCATGATCTCCTGCAAATGTAAACAAACTTGTTTGTCTGAGCAATGACTGAACAAGAAATAGGACTGAGTGGACTTGAAGGCTCTAAAATGTTATATTGTTTTGTTTTTGAATGCAGGGTTTTTATATTATATATATAAAAAATTCCACATTTGTAAGTTCAACTTTCATGATAAAGAGATTGCACTACAGTACTTGTATTGAATATACTATATTTCTTTTGTTGTTGTTTTTTTACAGTGCAAATACTTGTAATCAAAAATAAATATAAAGTGAGCACTGTACATTTTGTATTCTGTTTTGTAATTGAAACCAATATATTTGAAAATGTAGAAAACATTCAAAAATATTTAAATGGTATCCTATTATTGTTTAACAGTATGATTAATTACACAATTTTTTTAATTGCTTTCCAGCCATAATAAATAGATAAGTGCAAATTTTACCAACTCATGGTGAAGTCCATGGGACACATTGTATTGGACAAAAGGATTTGCAACAGATATAGCAAAGATGGAAGCCCTCGCCATATGGCCTCAGCAAAAGGACTTGAAGAGTCTGCAAACATTCCCAGGGTTCTGTGGGTACTACACGAGATTTTTGAAGAGCTACTCCAGTGTAGTAAAGCCACTTAGTTTTCTGATGTAGGGTTACCCACCCACTCAAAGAAAAGGGCAGACTATCAAGAAATCATCTGACAGGGTGTATTACTGTGTGTCTGAACCCTCTGGCGATCAATGGAATGATCTTTTTAAGCCTTCAAAAAAGAGAGCATCTACCGTTTGACTAATGCACCAGTATTAGCCTGTGCTGATAGCACTATAAGCCTTACATTCTACACACAAATGCCAGTCTTAGTGGGCATGAAGCTGTGCTTTACCAGGAGCATCCAGAAAGGTAACATTGTATATCCATTTGCTAGCCGAAGACTGTTAGACTCTGAGCAATGGTATGCTGCTCACAAGTTGGAGATCCTTGTGCTCAAGTGAGCAATGGTAGAAAAGTTTCATGACTAGTTCTATGGGGTGAAATTCCAGGTCAGAATAGATAACCCGCTGACCTATGCACTCACTACTGCAAAACTGGGTGCAACTGGATAAAGTTGCGTGTCTGAATTAACAATATAGGACTTAAGCCTGAAGTACCATCCTGGGAGTATAAACAGTGCTACAGACACTCTGTCATATAGACCACAATAGAATATAAACCCTTAACAGAACTGAGTGTCTAGTTGTTGTATAAACATATCTGAGAGACAGCCCCTCTCATTACTATTACTAGTGTAGGAGCAACAGAGCTAGTCTGTATAGACTCTCTCTTTGGAAACAGACTAAGAATATTGGGACTACTTTGGTCATCACTGACCACTTCACAAGGTATGCGCAAGCTTACCTGACAAAGCATCAACTTGTAGGAAGAATATGCCAAATTATTGTGCATTATTGGTTACCTACCAGAATGCACACAGACCAAGGATGAAATTTTGAAAGTTGCCTCATCAAAAGCTGCTACACCTCGTAAGGGTAAAAAAATCCCTGCAACTACCCCTTATCACCCACAGGGAGACCTTCAGAAGGAGAGGTTCAACTGCATGCTGTTAAAACATGTTGGGTACATAGGACTCATCAGAAACACAATCAAAGTCAATGTGTCTCATCTTGGATATACCTACAATTATACGCATAATGAACACTCACCTTAGCTTCTAATGTTTGGTCAATAAGATAGCTTATCTACCTGTAAAAAACTTTGTTTTGGCATTTCTGCTAGTGGACTCCTACTCAGGCTAGTAAAGGCATGTCAGGATGCATGGACTTCACTGTAGAGGCCTAAAAGAGAGTGTCCTTTATCACCGCTACCAAAACATCCTTCAATCTTAGATCTGTCCTCTGAGCACCTGAATGTTGGATTTAGTCAGTTGTGGTAAGGAAGCAATGTACAGACTGGTGAAGTAAATATATGCATGAGGAATAGCTTCTGGTTGTATCCCCAACTGGCAAATATTATGCCCTATGTTGGCACTTGTGGGGTGCCCCTTAAAGATTACTATCTGGCCCACAGCCCTCACTTCAGATGGAGACACATCAGTTCAGTATACTACTTTCAACAGACTACTCATCTAAAAGAACAACTCCAAGAGACATACCAACAGGTCACTTCTGCTGCACAACAGAACAATCATAGTAACAAAGCACTCTATGGCCCCCAGGCCAGAGACCAAGAATTGTATACAAAAGACAGAGTCCCCATCAGAAACCTGAACATTTCTGGGACACACAAAACTGCAGAAAAGTGGAAGGCTGAGCCACACATAATCAAAGAAAAGATGCCTAGCCTGCCAGTCTATCAACTCAAGCTATAGAAAGGAATGGGTCCCTCTACTATCCTGCACAGAAGTCATATCTTGACAATAGGACATTTGGTGAAGATACCAGTCAGGACCTCCTCACATTCATCTATTACCACACAACAGATAATAGATCAACAATGCCCTCATATTATCACGCCTTGCAACCCATTGGTCCTAAGATGGGACACAGAGCCCCTTAAAGAGAAGGAATAAGAGGCTACACCACCCTTGAGAATCAAGGGTGCCCCAGAAGAGGCACAGAAAAAAAATACTCCTTCTGAGAAAGCAATATGTATAATTACCATAAGGGAAATATCAATGTCTATATTTCTTTGCAGTTGTTTTGGGCATGAACTCGTATTCTGGCGGTAAAGGATAATGGCACATTTAATTTACTACTTTTAACAGTTCACTTCCCGTGGGCTTACCTTTAGCTTTGAGTTCTGATAAAAGACTTCCTGGACCTTCATGCCCAATGAGATGACCAAGGTAATGACCAGGGTTTGATTTATAGTATTTCTGAAGGTCGGGTATTGGAAACGTGACATAAAGATTTCTAATGTCCTTAATAGGTACCACTTTGTAAAGTTGCTAGAAGTAAAAATAAAAAATTCCATTAATTCTAGTATTTCATCTTTTCAGCAGCATATATTATACCCTCCCACACACAGTTAACTACATACACACCTATACCATACCAAAAAAAAAAAAAAAGAAAAACAAAAAAACCCCCAAACATTTAGAGTTATTTCTTATCAACACAATTGTTAAAAATTCAAGAAACAACAAATTAATCAACATTCACAATCATAGCAATCTCAACTCACAAGCCTTAGCACCCAAACACACATTTGGAATCTTCATTTCTCAATTTCTCTCAATCACATTCAAATGAACAATTTTAACTATGACCTTGACTAGATTAAGCTGTATTGGCTATAGACACCTGTAGTAGTAGTAAAGTATATGATGTTGTTATTTCTACATGGAAAAAAGTAGGAGAACAGAGTTAAGGTCTTCAGAGAGTGTATACCAGAAAGTCTCACAACTTACCCGGAGATGTTCTTCTTGGAAAGGATGTTCAGGAAATTCTGGTAATGGGACATTTTTGTTCTCTACTTCTGAAAATAGCTTCACTACCAAACTGGTCAGCTCATCCAAGGATTCTAAAAGAGAATAATTAGAAACAGCTCAAACATTGTCAGAATATTCCAGCAATCTGGGACTTACAGATTTCTTTTAGAAAAATAATAATTATAAGGTTGGACTTAATGCCTCTCCCACCACCACCAAGTGAACTATGGTTATTTGGAGAGAGGGAATATATTCTGAGATTTATTTTTTATTACTTATAGATAAGGTTTTGTGCTTTATAAACAAGATCTCAACTGTGGTTAAAATAAATTCCAAACTAAAAAAATCTTTAAGTTGCAGTTACGACTGCCAAGAACAGTTCAAGAGAAGACATATCAACCATAAACACACACAAACATTAAAAACTAACAACATGTAAAAAGCATAATTAACAAGGAATCCAGTATAACAATGCTCAGCACTGCCCCGTGCGCCTTATGCCCTTCCAGAGTGTAAGTTTAATTGCCAAAACTCAAACACTGGAAAACCAGAAAATACAGAGTTAAGTGATATTTCCAATACCACCTTAAGTTTGCCCCTTGGTTCCTTACCCTATGAAGTCCCTCAGGGAGATCACAACACCTTACTCCTCAGCCCCTGTCAACCAGCAGCAAACCCCCTGGATCAATGGTGCTTCACAGAGCACAGTGAGAGTCTGCTGAATAGTATGAATAGGAATGCTGATTTGGAGTTGTCCTGGATGTGGAGAAAATGGCAATTTGGTTGGTGAGGGGAAAGGAACCATTAAATTGCCAGTTCCATTGCCATCCCCATGAGGCAAAGTTTTCAAGTGTTTTTGTTTTGCTTTTTCCTTGTAATGTTAACCTTCTTATAAGGGATTTGTCAGGGGAATTAAACTTTCACATTCTAGAAGGGCATGAGGAGCACTGGGCACCTAAAACCTTAACTCCGTGGTAAAGTTTTTTAAATGTGAATTTTCCTTGTTTTTCTGATAAAGTGGTTATGAAGGGGCAGCTTACGGCACTCCTTCCAGCACATCAGCTACCAGATGGAGGTACTGCCACAGGGGTAAGGGGAGTCCTAGACTGTGTATTGCTTTCAAGGCTCAGCAAATCAGTGCATTTTAGACTGGCCCTTGGTATCAGACACTAGAGCAGTTCAGGAGCCAGAGAGAATACATTTTTATGTGGATACTGCCCATAGTTTTTTGGCTGGATCTACAGATCCAATCTACCTAAACTTAATCACGGGAGTCAACCAAGGAGGGAGATTTGAACTTATGGTCATTGACACTGCAGATCAGTACCCCTCCGCATAAGCTACCAGCTGAGTTGGTCGATAGGTTAATCACTCAGCCTCTCTCTTACTGAACTTGTCCATGAGAAGCCTGAGCACTGAGCTGAGCATGAGAGTAAGCAATTTTCCTGATCTCAGCTCCCCACCCAGTCTCAGTATTATGTGCCTACAGGATGCATTGAACCTACCTATTTTCAGGTTCCCAAATCAGCAATCTGTGTCTGTGGTACGCATCAAGCATGCCCATTCTTAGCTCCCCAGTCCTGTTTCACACTATGTACCTGTGGCATGCGCAGAGTATATCCTCACTCAGCTACCCTATTTTCAGTGCTGCATGCCTGATTCTAAAGCACTCTGAAAATTAAAGCTCACTTGAGGGAGGGACTTTATCCCGTAACGCATGGAGTCTAAATTTGCACCTTGTACTCTGACACTGCATAGCCATTTTCAAAGCAATCTGCCCACACATGTGCTTTTTGGAGCACTCTCAAAATAAAAGCAGGTCATTTAGGAGCAATAGCTCAGAAACCTTTTGATTAGGTGAACCCAAATTTATAACTCAAACTGTATCCCATACTCTCAACTGGTATACCACATTTCAAGATGACCTGAACGTTTCTGAGAGTTTTAGAACACATTGAAACTGACATGCTGTGTTTCGATTTCTGGTTCGCATCAGCCTTATGCACCCCTTTATAGAACCAGGAAGAAACGGCAGTAACGTTTTTAAGATTGCACTGTGAAACTGGTTCACTAGCCGAGATCGGGTAAGTCCATTGTTGTCATTTTCATGAGAATCCTGCCTACAGATTTTTATCTAACTGCGGGCAAAAAAAAAAAAAAGAAAAGAAAAGAAAAGGTTATAAGAACAAGTGAATTTTCAAATGAGGTGTTCAGGAACCTCTTCACCCACTGACCCCAAATTTGTGCCACTAATTCTATCTCTGGCCCTGATGTGGCACAGCAATTTAAGACAATCCGTCTATGTGCATTTTAGAGACTACAGTAAGCTCCATCCCCATTCTTAACAACGGAGTCACTAACACCCACTGCTCCTTAATAGAAAGCCTAAATTAAGGTAATACAAGTGACACAAACCTTAACATTTAATTCATGTACACAGACTATTAAAACACATACTCACAATAACCAGCACCCATACAACTATAACTCTGTCACTGCTTTTGTATTAGTATTTTAGGGTCCAATCCAGCTTCTTGAGTAATGAGACTTGGCTGCAATCTTCCAGAATTTTATAACATACATTTAGATATTTGAATACATGTCTATATTTGTCCCGCAGCATCAAACTTGATGGTTCATTAGGACATGAATACTTCCTTTTTTAATGCAATGGTTATTTCTATCATCGGGTATAAAATTTATGTTTAGTCTATGCTCATACAAGAGTCTTATCTCTAATGATATTCACCTAATTAAGGTGGAATTAATGGACTTGCTAATCAAGATACAAAGCAGAATAAAGAAACAGATACAAGGCGGGAATTAAAGCAGCAAGCTACAACTTTATTAAACACATGGATGTGGTGATGGGGAGTGGGGATGTTAACGGGGTCCACTGCATGGTTAACTGGCCTTAAGCCACACAACCACAGAGTGAGGATCAGCCCCCTTGCCTAGGTTGTCCCTTACTAAGAGAGAATTCAACCCAGCTATGAAGTCTACCCACAAAGGGGAGAGAGGATACAGAAGAGGGGTGCCTCAGTCTGCAAAAGAATCAAGATCTCCTTGTGCCCAAGAGAATAATGGGGACACACCGGCCACCTCCTCGGTCTTATGCTTGGGTTTACTAGGAGTTAGTTCCCTAAAGCCTTTTATCCACACTGGACACCAGCCCCAATTTATTACCTTCATTAATTTCTCTCTTATATTCTTTTTAACCTTAACAACCAGGCCTTCAGGATGCTCTGAGGAAGCATAAAAGCCTAGCAGATGCCATGCCAATTTTGCCCAACAGAAAAAAAAAAAGATTCCCTCTTGACCTCAAAAAAGATGATTTAGTCACACTCAAAGCAAGCCCCAAAACAGCTCTGATAGGTACAATAGTTTATAGAGCAGGGTGGATTGGGCAGCATTAAGATGTCCAAGATGGAGGCCCTGGAAGGTCCTTAAGTAATCGGCAGGTAGGGTGTCCACAGGAGCCAATCAGTTCTATTCCCTCTCATAAATCAACCAATAGGAGGCCAAGGTTGGCAAACACCCTTTTGCCCCCTATTTCTCAGCCCACATCTCTACATGTGTTGGGGGTGGAGAAGGGAAGAAAAACTGGCGGGAGGGAGAGGGTTACCTGGATGTACAAGAGTACAAATTTACCCCACAAGGGACTTCAAAGGTGGACCAGCAGAATGGTCCAAACAACCCACTGAGACTGGGGTAAAATTAGGTATATTGGCTTGCACTGCTAAAAAGTTTGTTGATTTTGAGGATTGTAAACAGCTATAAGAAAGTCCACACATTTTTTATTACCCATGTCTGAATAAGAATAAAGTATCGTTTTTTACATACAATTCTGAGAAACTGTGACGAATGGGTAAGGTTCATTTAAACTTCGTAGTTATTGTGAGAGTTTTGTTTCTAGGGCAGAGTTCAAATTGCCTGTGTCATGGACATTGAGAATGTTTCTGTTTAACAGTCTGTATTTGAATTGGGTGCTGAGGTTGGTGTCAAGTGCTTTGTGTAATCTTAACTTGTGATTTAGGTAGCATTTATTTTTTGTGGGTTTAGTTTTAAAAACTGTACAGATGTTACATCTTTTCTTGAATTGCATTTAGGAACTTTAATTATAACTAAGTTTTTATGAGAGACCTAAACTAGCAAATTCACACCTCAATCCTCCATCACCCTATCGACACTTGCACCCAATTAAATCTGAAACTAATCAAACTACACCAAGCTTTAGGAACCCATTTAATCTAGAATGCACAAGGACTGTTAACTCACTTGGGAGATCCACCAAAGTACAGCTGAAAAGAGAGTATTTTATGTTGTATTCATTTATATTCTGTTGCACTAATTAACAGCACTGATTAGCTGATGACAAGAACGTTGTGGCTGAGAGTTTAGAGTGAAGCTCTCAGGGGTTAAACTAGTGTTGTCTGTGAAGGGCCCTTGGCTATGGAACTTCCTGCCATCAGAGATCAGGAGGAGCCTGAGTCTTGCAACTTTTAATTTCTGTTGCAAGTTCCGTGTCTGTGTGTAGGTCTTCCCCAATAATCGAGTCACAAAGTTGCTAAAATATAGTCTCTTGGAAAGTAACTAACTAAATTATCCCACTTGGACAAACAGCTGTTAGGTAACTGTGGAGAGTTTAGGTCCCTGTGCAGACAAACTTACATGCAACTTTTGTGTAACTATGTCCCTCAGTGATGGCTACTTTAGAAATACATAAACAACAGAACACACTGCTCTACAGCCAAAAGAAATGTAGTCAAACTTTATTAATTCTGGGTCACTGAGAACGAAAATGATGCTTAAAATTGTTGATTGGCTCTAGTTTTCAAGATATGCTATTGGGTCAGTATATACGACCCCTGACTTGGGAATGGCAGAGGATAAGTGAGTTATAAAGGGAAGGGATCTCAATTTAAATCAGAAATGACTAAAATACATCTTTGACTGAATCTATGAATAAATCTATGACTGGGTTTGGACAGTACTTGCTTTTTAGGAAAAACAATGAATGATGCAATCTGAAGCTGGTATTGCATCATACATGATATGAATTGCATCATGTTATTCCTAGAAGTCATGGATGATGCAATCATAACGAAGCTTACATCACTCTGCTGAACAAATTGCCCTATATCAGCTCTAGAAATCATACAGTGTCGTGCTCTCTTATTTGTCAGTGTTTGATTTTGCAAAGGGACACATTTCTGTTTAGCCAAAGTGAGCAGAGATGCCTCGTACTTGTGTGAACAGTGCAGATAACTTCTGCTATGTTTGTGGTGAAGTGACTTTTGCATCGCAAAAGCGCAGTATAACCACTATGGTTAAGAAAGCCTATCACCTTTATTTTGGCTGCAAAATTGGAGATCAGGACAAGAGGTGGGCCCCACACATATGCTGCAACACTTGTGCAACAAATCTTCGCCAGTGGTTGAACAGGAAAAGGAAAAGGAAATCTATGCCTTTTGCAGTGCCAATGATTTGGAGAAAGCCAACAGATCAGACCAGCAATTGTTACTTCTGCATGGTGCCTCCAGTTGGGAAAGCTGGGTCAAAGAAGAAAAAGTGGACTGTGCATTATCCAAACATTCCATCAGCTATACGCCCAGTACCCCACGGAGAAGGACTGCTGCTTCCTGATGCACCAGAATCATTCTCACTTGAGTCAGACGAGGAAGAGGATGAAACTTCTGGTCCTGAACCATCAATGTCACATGACCCATATTTTCTCCCATCCTCCTCTGAACCACACCTCACAACACAAGGCGAGCTGAATGACCTTGTCAGGGATTTGGAACTACCCAAGAGTAAGGCAGAGCTGTTGGGCTCCAGACTACAGCAGTGGAATCTCCTGGCAGGTGATGTTAGGGTTTCCATGTTCCGTGACCGTCAAAAGGATCTTGTCCCATTCTTCTTCATGGAAGGTGATCTTGTAGCCTGCAACAACATCCATGGTGTGATGGCAGCTCTCAACATTGTTCACGATCCAGATGAGTGGAGACTGTTCATTGATTCATCGAAGACGAGTCTTAAAGCTGTTTTACTGCATAATGGCAATGTTTTGCCATCAATTCCAGTTGGTCATGCAGTCCATATGAAGGAAACCTATGACAACATGAAACAACTTTTGAGGTGCATAAGCTATGACCAACATCAGTGGCAGCTTTGTGGCAATTTGAAGGTTGTTGCTCTCTTGCTTGGTCTGCACACTAGATACACAAAGTACTGCTGTTTTCTCTGCAAATGGGATAGCCGTGCAAGAGATTCCCACTACATCAAGAAAGATTGGCCACTCCGACAGTCATTGGAGCCTGGGAGGAAAAGTGTTCAGCATCCACCAGTTGTTGAATAAAAGAAGATTTTGTTACCACCCTTACACATCAAGCTGGGTCTGATGAAGAACTTTGTCAGGGCCACTGACAAAACACAAGCAGCTTTCAAGTACCTCCGTGGAAAATTTCCAAGGTTAAGTGAAGCTAAGATAAAGGAAGGTGTCTTTGTTGGTCCTCAGATTCGTGAACTTCTTCGAGATGACGCATTTGACCATGCACTGCGTGGCAAGGAGAAGACAGCATGGAAAGCCTTCCAGTTAGTGGCAATAAATTTTCTCAGAAACAACAAGGCAGACAACTACAGGTTGTTGATGGAAAACCTCCTCAAGGCATACAAAAGCCTTGGTTGCAACATGTCACTAAAGAGACATTTTTTGCACTCTCATCTAGATTTTTTTTCCACCGAACTGCGGAGCAGTGAGCAACGAGCACGGCGAGCGATTTCACCAGGACATTGCAACAATGGAGAAATGCTATCAGGGCAAATGGAGCCCATCAATGATTGCAGACTATTGCTGGACAGTGACAAGGGATGCTCCATTTAATGAATACAAGAGACAAGACAAGAAGCGCCGAGTAGACACTGAATAGGACTAAACTATGTACATAATAGTTTTTTGCCTTTTGTTTCATAATAAATTTTATTTATATCACCCTTTTGCTGATTTTTAAAGTGTTACATAAACAGAACAGGTGAAATATTATCATGTAAAGCACCCATAAACACATGAAAAGACCTAGGTTTACAATTTATGATTAAAACTCTACTATCTACACAATATACATAGACATAAAATGTAAGAACTTAAATATCTTAGAAACAGTAGCCAGTTTTTTTTAATGGTCATATTTGAATTCAGCACATCAAAATACATAATAAATAGCACATTTTATCTCTGAAGCAGACGACTTCTCAAAAATTGTAGACCAGTGATATTAGAGTAAGCATTCTCTACACAAACACCATGAGAGTAATTTTTCAGAGTACTTCAACAGTATTCAAGATGACAGCACCAAAAGATTTCAGCTTCCCCTTCTCAGAATAAAATTTCAAAGGCTATTTCTATAGGAAGGAAAATTTATGGAGCCATCTAACAGTTAAGAAATCATGCTGGAGAGAGTTCCATGCAAATACACTTTTCTTAAAAAGTCAGAAGTCTAGCAGCTATACTTTGGAGTTCTCTGGTCAATCTCTAAATAAAGTAATTTGCAGGGTTTTTGCCGCCCCAAGCGGTGGAAAAAAAAAAAAAAGCCGCAATCACGATCGGCGGCAGCTCAGCCGCACGGCTTTCTTCTTCGGCAGCAATTCAGTGGCAGGTCCTTCCCTCCGAGAGGGGAATGAGGGACCCACCACCAAATTGCTGCCAAAGAGCCCGACGTGCCACCCCTTCCCCTTGGCCGCCTCAAGCACCTGCTTGCTAAGCTGGTGCCTCGAGCCGGCCCTGGTAATTTGTATACTTGCCAGTTCAATATTTTAGAGATTTCCTAACCTACTCAGTGACATATTTGTTACTTTGAAAATTATATTCCAATTTGTTTTTTGTTTTTTGTTTTTTTACTGTTTCAGGCATTTTTGTCAAAGCCTTGAAGCTATGAAAAGAAAAAGGACTTAACGAAGTATTATGTAAGAGAAAGTATTATTCAGCACAAATGTATGATTGAATAAATAATACAGCAGGCTCTTCAAAAATATTGAATCAAAGTTAAACAATTTAAGAAAGATTTAAAAGAATTCT
>NC_048304.1:95346740-95356040 GCF_013100865.1 Trachemys scripta elegans | reverse complement strand
GCCCGGCCCGCCAGGGTAAGCACCCTGGCGAGCCGCGTGCCAACGTTGCCGACCCCTGCTCTAGATTTTGTTTTGGTGCTCACATCCATTAATTGCGCCAGTGCTTTGCTGAGCTTTCCTGATTTACTACAAACTTCTGTTTGTCCTCCCAATACAACAGTTGTTAGCAAAATGCTATTTGGCTGCTGGCAATTTAAATTCGCTTCATCCACTTTCTCTCTCTCACAATGATTTACAGTCCCAACTTGGGGGAGACACTTCCAGTCATTACAAAATAATCGTCTACTGCTGAAATTATCATCATAAAGGCTGTGTCATCACCAAACTCCTACTCTTGTATCATTTTGTGCCATTTGTTGTGTCCAGCTCTTTTTTTAATCCATTGTGTGGAAGATGTAATGAAACATCACAACAAACATGTATGGAGGAAAAAAGGAAATTGTTTTCAGTCCTATCTTCACCAATTTTACATAAACAGTCTCAGCATGGATTTTATGCAGAAATCTGGGCATTTTTGCACCCAGGGAGAGCAAGCAAATTTGCTCCCTCTACTGTTTTTTTCAATCTTCTTCCACCCCATTCTTCCACTCCGCAGGCTGCCGCACTTGCCCCACCCTGGTTACAGCCCTGATCTTATGTCAACTCTAATAGATGGGTGATTCTATTCTAACAAACCTGTTCCAAATTTACTGAAGGGATGATTGGGATTTCCAGTAGCTTTCTCCAACTGAAACAATCGCCAGGCATCATTCATTAAATTCTTTTCATGCTCGGAATCAACAGCATTCACCTCCCTTTCCTTGCAGCTCTCATCAAACAGAGGGCATAGGAAAAACTGGGCAAACCTAAAAGAAAATTTTACAAATTTACACAACTAAAATGTAAACCTTTTCCAAGTCAGGATTATTGCACATAAAAAACAAAACAACAAAAACCAACCCTCGAACCATGAAGTCTGAAAACTCATGTAATGTTTTAATTTATTGTTAATTAAGAGTATCAGACTAGAACCTCAGAACTCCTGAAACCAGTCCTGGCTTTGCCACAGACTCGCTGTGTGGTTTTAGTTAAATCACTTAATCTCCTTTTTCTCAGTTTCTCCATCTGTAAAATATCAACAATGACTTACTTACCATAGAAGAGTGTTGTGAGAATCCAACACTCTTGTTAATACAGTGCTGTGCACCCATGGATAATGTCAAATGTTTATTTTTTAATATTTATTGAAGGTTATATAAATATTATACAGACTTATACAAACCTAAGTAAAACCAAACAAAACACACAAACCTTGATCTGTACACAATGCCATAAATGATATTTATATCTCACGTCACTCACTATAAATGCATTTCCTATAACTGATGCAACTCAGCCCATAAAATAAATTTCAGTCTTTCATTTAATCATTCATTTAATGACCAAGATGTTCATATCATGCTACTTTTGTCATTTCCATCTAAAAATCTATGATCTTTATTATTATAGCCCTAGGAGGCCCCAACAGAGATCAGAGCCCCATTGTATTAGGCATCATTCAAACACATAATAAATAAGGCTCAGTATTTGTCATGGAAGTCACCATTCCGTGACTTTCCGTGACTTCTGCAGCAGCTGGTGTGCCTGGCCCGGGGGCCACTTGAGCAGCTCGGGCAGCCCCTGGGCCAGTTGCACCGGCTGCTGCTGGGGCAGTCTCGGGTCCCCCCGTTCCCCAGCAGCAGGAGTTTGGGTGGTGCGGGGGCTCAGTGCTGGGGTGCGGGGCAGTGTTTACCTGGGGGGGAGCTCCCCAGAAGGGTGACAGCAACTTCCCCTCCCTCAGCTCCTAGCTCCACTTGCTGCCTTTGCCCGCAGGCACTGCCCCCGCAGCTCCTATTGACCGTGGTTCCCAGTTAATGGGAGATGCAGAACCGGGGCTTGGGGCGGAGCAGAGGAAGCACATGGAGCTAGGGTCACCGCTTCCCAGGAGCTGGGTGGGAAATCTGCCCCAGCCCCACCAACTCCCCCCCCACCCCAGCCCTGCCAGGCCGCCCTCCCCTTCCCAGCACCCACAGCGCTCCCCAGACTGCCCTCCCGAATCTCTCTCCCCCCCAAGTTTTAGTCGGGGGTATATAGTAAAAGTCATGGACAGCTCACGGGACATGAATTTTTCTTTATTGCCCATGACCAGTCCATCACTTGTACTAAAAATACTTATGACTAAAACATAGCCTTAATAATAAGATTCCCTGCCCAAAAAAGCTTACAGTCTAAATGGACAAAAGGTAGGAGAAAGGAAATAATATCGTCTCCATTTTATAGATAGTAAAATTGAGGCAAAGAAGGCCCGACTCAAAGCTTATTAAAGGTAATGGAAAAACTACTGCATTCTATCGAGCTTTGGATCACATCTTAAATGATTTGCCCAAGATCACATGGAAAATCCATGCCTTAAACACAAGTCAACTCTTAACAGTCAGTGCTACCAACCCCACCTAGAATACAAGATGTAACGCTGTCAGCAAGAGTTCAACATATAATTATGATTTTGTTTGAGATATCACAAATATCAACCCAAAAAACCCCTCAGAAACCTAGAGATAACAGAAATCTGTTTACCTGTCCAATGCACCTTCTAGATGTTCATGTGACACATCAAAGTAATAATTGGTATGTTCTCCACTGGTGAAAGCATTTGAACTTCCTGCATGCTCACTAAGAAACTGACTGTACTCATTCTCTTTTGGGTACTTCTTGGTTCCCAAGAACAACATATGTTCACAAAAATGGCTAAGCCCAGCAATGTTTGGGGGGTCTGATAAGGATCCTGCGGAGAAAAATACACATTAAAGAAGTCATATTATAATATGTATAGTCTTTTAAAAATAAATTTATATTATACTAGCGTGCAATCAATTATTTGAATTCTGTAGTTATAAAACTCCACTTAACTCCAGCCGCACAGTCACAGGAAGCCAAACCCAATGTTCAAAAGAGGTATTTCAAAATTAGCAACTTGGTCATCTTGAGGGCTCAAGCTCTGTTTCTTCCTTTTGGACCAAGCTAGGGTAGGCTCACTGTACACCCGTGATTCCTAAATTGAGGCCCATGGACCATTTTTAGTCCGTAGAGAACTGAATGATCATATGGTTCTGGTTTCTCCTCTTTGTTTCCAGCAGCCACACTACATTAAAAGGCAGCTAACGATACACTAAATGCTTTCCTGATATTACATTTCCATGCAAGCCATTGCTGCAATTTCCACAAGGTTGCTATGCAATTGTGAATAGAAGGGAGAGGTGTGACTTCAAAAGGGAGGGAAGGTAGTCCATGAGAAAAAAAAAAATGTCTATTAAGATGTGATGCACACGATGAAAAATATTGATAACCTCTGCTATAAACCCTGAAATTCATGTATAAGATTTCAGCATTGGAGAGGCTAGCTACTCTCTGAAGTGTGTAGATATGAAAAAGTCTAGACACTGATTTGTAACACACATCTTTCCTACAAGCTATGGTACGTGTAAAGAGAAATATCTTAGATTTTTCAGATCTCGGAAAAGATTGCTTTTCTGTTACTGTAAGAGTCAGAAGCAGATTAACTGCCTTTGTTTTTCCACCCCAGGCACTTTATGTCCACACTCTAAGGGCTTGTCTACATGGGAACACACTCAGGAAAGTTATGATGAATTAACTAAAGGTGTAAAGTTAATGTGCATAAATTTAAGACCATTTAAAATTGTGTGTGGATGCTCTAATTCAGAAGAAAAGTGATTTAATTCTCTGTAATCCTCCAGATTAAGCTAGAGTGAACTAAAGACACTTTACTTCTGGATGGGAGCATCCACAGGATGGTTAAAGGAACTTTAATTTATGCACATTAACTTCACACCTTGAGTTAATTCACCTTAATTATCCTGAGTGTTCCTGTGTAGACAAATACTGCCATATCAGAGATTAAAGGTTTTTCCTCTTGGCACATTATGCTGCTTTTCTTGCCCATACTCATTACAATAAACATGCATGAAACAAAAATCTAGAATGGTAGATAAAGCAAGAGTGAATGATTTCTCCATCTTTTTTTCTTTTTTTTTTTTAAATAAATGGTTCCTTCAGAATGTGGAATCATATAGTTAAAATTACAAGTCTGACTACTGACTAAGCATGTGTTACATCAGGAAAATTTAACTAGCTCTAATAATTTCTAACAGGATTTATGGAGAAATAAAACTGGAACTCCCAATAACAGAAGGTTGTGCAACCTGCTGAAAACAACTCCTGTAAATGCTACCATATTTTGTGCTATGTACCATCAGTTTATTTGCAACTAAAATATTGAAATTAGTGGCGCACTGAAAGTAGGTCAGATTCCTTTTCCTCACAGAAACATAGTGCAGTAATTATTTGCAATGCAAAGCCCGTGGAACAGAATACAAAATGAATTCATTAAATACCTATGTGTACATCAAGTGCTGCTGAAGACTTATCTGTGGTGGGGTCGCAGATGAGCATTGCTTTGATGCCATTTTCCAGTTCTAGTCCACGATATTCTCGCTTATCCTCAGGTGATTTGATAATTTCGTTTGCTATTCTCTTAATAGCTGGATTGCTCATTTTGTTATGGGTATTCTTCTGAAGCCTAGAAGGAAACAGTAGAAATTCAAATTCCTAATTTATATTTAACTAACTAACTAACTATCTCAAGGATAAATTGTGAGGAAAACCTAATTCCCTGTGCAGAACCCTTAAAACCTGTCCTGTATGCCGAATTGTGGTCCAGATTCAAAGAGATGCTGAGCATCTGCAACTCCCATTAAAATCAGAAGATTTCATAGGGGAGTCGATCACATCATTGAATCTACGGACACCTCCACCCTCACAGTAATTAAAAATTAATAACTTAGCATCAAAGATACACGTCAGCCACCCTATTCAACTATAATAAAAAAAATTAAAGGCTACAATGTAATCTTGCCAAATCCATCTTCAACCTATAGAAAAATATTTTAAATCTCTGTGTTTATATTGAAATTTTACAAAAATCTACACTTAAAATCAAAAGAAAAACATTAAGTAATAATAGGTATGTTTACTATCATGAAGACTACTATTATGCTGTCATAGACTGCCTTTCATCCTAGGATCTCAAAGCACTTTTCCAAAACAGTGTTAACTCAATTTTACAGATGGGAAAACGGCAGGCGGGGAAGGGTTAAATAACTTGCCCAAGGTTTCACAGTAAATCACTGGCAAACTGAGGAACAGATCCAACCTTTCCTGTTCCCCAGGTTTCTCTAATTCAACTGCCTAGTTCTTAAAAACTACTTTTAGAGTTCACTAGTTCTAGAGTGAACAGTAAGCAAGCCTCTGGGTGTGGCAGCAATATTTTGAAATGTTTAACACCAAGTGAGATTCTGGAATAACATTCTCTTGTTATTTTAAATTTTAGGCAAACTGCCAAAATAAAAATACAAGACATCCCAATCATGAATTCTGATTTTAAAAAAAGAGCTTAATTTTATTTGAAACCACATACTTGTTAACAAAAAGCAAATCAGAGAAATGGGAAATGAGAGAGTAATATTTGAAGCCAAGCACCGTGCAGTCAGGTAGTAAATTTCCACATGTAACTCTGCCAATGAATCTTAATCCTGCTTTACAAGATAAATGTTTCAGTGAAGGGCATGTTCCTAAGAGAGAATGTCAAACAAACAACATTTTTGTCTGTGGCACAACATATTGGTAAGTGACCACCAGAGACTGGTTAATAGCTAGCGAACTAAACTCGCTTGGGAGCTAAACCAGATTTGAGCCTAAGCCTCCAGATATGATGAGCTTGTGTAATAAATCTTTGTTTATGGTAAAAACTGCTGTAAGTACAGTTCCATCAGAAGCACAATATATGCTATTTCAAGCGTTTGACATTATTGCTGCTCCTGTCTTCAACTCACATTGGGCATCACAAAAACAAAAGCCAAATTCATTTATTTTCAGACACTTTAAGATTGTATAGTGTAAGGCACTGAAATGACTGACTATAATTAGTATATTTTATAGAGAGAATATTATTATGTAGCTCCCCAAACATTTACTGTGGAATGTGATCTGTGCATACCAACTCATTTTTTTAGAATATTAACCGACTTCAGAAGTGAAGCTCTGGAGGTGAAAATTAGAGTGCTTATTTAAATAAAAAACCACTAAATGGAAGATAACTTTAAAGTTCCCCTTTCTACAGACATATTGGTATAGAAAAGTGGTACAGGTCATCATTCATCTAGATTACCTCCCTTCCACAGAACGGTGATGGCCACCTTGGCACCAGCTACATGTGTAATTTACACCACTGGTGTAAAATATTGTGGGTAGCTGATGATGATACTATGAGCATCACAATGAGGTGAATGTTAACACCTCCAGAATCGGAAGGATTCAAATGCTCTTAGGCTTTCTAGAACAAGGCCTTTACTGTATGTTTCTAACAACGAGTAGTCCTTGTGGCACCTTAGAGACTAACAAATTTATTTGGGCATAAGCTTTCGTGGGATATAACCCACTTCATCAGATGCGTGGAGTGGAAAATACAGTAAGCAGGTATAAATATACAGCACATGAAAAGTGGGGGGTCAGTGATAACAAGGCCAATTCAATCAAAATGGATGTGGCCCATCCCTCTGTTGATACTCACACCTTCTTGTCAACTGCTGGGAATGGGCCACATCCACTTTGACCCCCACTTGGTAAGGCAACTCCATCTTTTAAGGCACTATGTCTCCAGGTCAAAAATCTAGAAATACAGACCCAATTTATATCCTGGCTGAGACTGTTAGAATATTTTTTAGTTCAATAGCCCTTATAAGTTGACATATAAAACAACACAGCACATCTGCAGAAAGGAAAACAAAACCAAACAACTCAGCCTTTCAAAGACATTACACGAGAGATTTTAAGACAACATATAATGCAGTCTATATTTTGTATGATTTTTAAGTTACTTTATTTACTAAACTCAGTGAGCAAAAGTAGTTAAAATTATATTTAACATATTCTGGGAGGAAAAAAAGTGAACTAATTACGCTATTAGATGGTTAACAACAAGTAAATTATTTACATTCCTCACGTCTTGATCAGTTCAATCGGAAAAGTGTTTTTAAATGAGCAACAGACAGCACAATAAGATATGCTTTATAGCCTCCTCTTTTCCAAATTCCAGACTCTAACCAGCGTTCCCAAGTTGTGGTTCATAGAGCACTTGCTGGTAGACCACAAAGTTGGCTTTTCACATGGTGCTGTCTATCCTGCTTGTTTCCAGATGCTAAATTGTATTAAAATACAGCTAAATATATATATTTTTCTAATATTACTTTTCACCGTAAGCAACTGTTGCTGTCACATAAATGTTACATGACTACAAATGGAGGGAAGGTGGTCCACATGACTGAAAACAAGAGGGGGGAGATTGTCCATCAGACTCTCTATTACAGCATGGCTCGCACTATGAAAAAAATTGATAACACCTGGAAACTCCTAAGGCTTTTCATAGTTAATTTAGTGGTGGGATTTTAAACCATTTCAGAACATCAGTGGAAAATCCACAATCTTCAAGTTATTCAGTGTCCAAGTCACCATCTTGTGGTGGATTTTTTATTTCAGTCAGTAGAATTCTAATGTAGTAAAAGAGCTAAAAGTATTACAGGGGCAGTACATGTTATGATCAGAAAAAAATTAATAATTAAAGAGCCAAAAATTCTGCAAGTTTAAAACATTTAATTCCACTGAATTCACTATAATTGGTTATAGAGACTGCCCCTGAAGAACTATAAAAATTTCAGGGGACCTATCCTAGAAATACTGCCTTTGTGTGTGTGTTTAATTAAAAAACAGGATTTTCTTATCACTAGCAAACTTAGAATCAGTTATTTCTCCCTTCTCTCTGCTATATTTTGTAAAAATAATCCATTTTGAACAATAAAATCAAAAGTTTTTGACTAGAACATAAAGATTAGGATTCCCTTACTGGAGCTATTAATGATTAGATTTGATTTTATTACTGTGACATATCGAGGGTACAATCCAGACTAATGAGTGGCTGTGTCATCCCTGCTCTCTAACCTGGGACACTTTGCTTTGCTGCTGTAGCCTCCAGTCTGGACTGCTCACAACCTCCAGCATGCAGTTCACTCCCAGCCATGTCTGAGGATGTGCTGCAGCCAGCCACACCTTGGCTCTTACCCTGGTTATACTGCAGGATGACCCCAACATCTCCCACCCAACAGGGTCCCAGAGCTCAAGCTCCAGCCCGAGCCCAGGAGTCTACACAGCAGTGAAACAGCCCCGCAGCCTGAGCCCCACGAGCCCAAGTTGGCCGGCATGGGCCAGCCAAGGGTTTTTTCCTTGCTGTGTAGACATACCCTCAGTCAAGTAAGGCAACAACGTGAGCATCAGATGCTGGAATACCTGAAACTTACGAAAACAACCTTCTTTACTCCGCTCCCATTGAAAGCTTTATACAATATTTGAGGTGCCCTTAAATAAGGGCAAAACTTTACTACTCTATATTTTTAGATAGAGATACTGAATACAGAAAGCATCAGAAGAGAATAATTAAAATCAGAATACTTGTAAACAACAGTGAGGAACATGAACTCTTGCAAGCGTGTAGGAGATTACTTTGTTAGAAAGTAAAGTTTCTACTAGCAAAACGGCACTATCACATTACAAATTATAAAACAGTGTTTCATTCTAATATCCATGTAAGCATTAACAAACCCACAGAAATAGCAATCCCAGTCTCTAAATTCTAGTTTAAAACAACACTAACCATCTATCAAATTTTATCCTGTACAATGGCTGAGCTGGTTGTGCTCAGAGTTCACAAGTTATCCCATAATTGCCTACTGCATGGGATCATCCTCGAAAATGAAGCAGCTAGTACTGGCCACTTGTCAATGACTGGATATGAGACTATATGGACCACTGGTCTGATCCAGTATGGTAATTCCTATGTTTCTTGTTATGCCTCAGTATTATTAATGCTATGCTATAATGCAGGGGTCGGCAACGTTCGGTATGCGGCTCGCCAGGGTAAGCATCCTAGCGGGCCGGGCCAGTTTATTTACCTGCTGACGCGACAGGTTCGGTCGATCACGGCTCCCACTCGCCACGGTTCGCCGTCCCGGGCCAATGGGGGCGGCGGGAAGCCGCAGCCAGCACATCCCTTAGCCCACGCCACTTCCCGCCGCCTCCTTTGGCCCGGGATGGCGAACCGCGGCGAGTGGGGGCCGCGATCGGCCGAACCTGCCGCGTCAGCAGGTAAATAAACTG